>NC_037669.1:150309501-150392185 GCF_003255815.1 Theropithecus gelada
CCCTTTTTTTTTTTTTTTTTTTTTTTTTTTTTTTTTTTGTGGAGATGGGGTTTCACCATGTTGGCCAGGCTGGTCTCAAACTCCTGACATCAAGTGATCCCCTTGCCTTGGCCTCCCAAAGTGCTGGGATTACAGGCATGAGCCGTGGCACCTGGTCCTTTGCCCATTTTCGAATTGAGTTGTTTGGTTTTTTGTTGTTGTAGTTCTTTATATAGCCTTTTGCCTTTTAGTGTTCTTTAACTAGAGACATTTTTTGCTTAACTTTCAAAGTGGCTTACTGGATTGGTTGCAGGACCAAATCTCTCATTTGTGTATGGCAGGTGTTGACTCTTCTAACCTCCTTTGTTAAATTTTAATGTTGATGTTAAGACATGATATTCTATTAACCTTCCAAATAATGAGCTTAATTTATTGATTCAGCCATTGTTGAATGGTGCCCTCTGGTTTTATATTGCTTATGAAAATTCTAGCAGCTCATGAAGGGGATAAAATCACTTGTAGTATACCATATGTTATATGTATTCATCCTCACAACTTATGAGATGGTTATTCTGCATTTTTCAGATGAAGGACTGTGGATCAGAGTTAAATGGAGTAAACTGCTCAAAATATGTATCTGATAGTTTACTAATGTGATATTTAACCAAGTTTTCTTCAAGCTTATTATTAATTTATGCACTGAACTGATTTTATAAAACTCTCACATGTAGGCTTGTATCTACTTTTTAAGAGTATATTTCATAATAGTTTTAAAAATTGTAGTTGTTCCTACTTAAGGACTATGTTTAATTTCTTCCTTTAAATATTATCCAGATATGACTACAAATATTATCCAGGTTATGACTATAGAGAGCCAATTAGCCAAGTGATTGCGTGAAATCACCTTATCTTATTGCTGCCTTTAACATAGCTATATAATCCCATACACAACATTATTGCTGCCCAATAGAAATTTTAAAAGAAAATAAATATTTGAAGTTAATTTTAATATTTTTAATTTAATCCAGTATATCCAAAATATTGTATTTCAATGTGTAATTAACTATAAAAATCACTAGTGAGGTATTTTACATTCATTCCTTATATTAAGTATATAAAATCCAGTGTGTTAAACTTACGACACATCTCAATTCACCCTTCCCACATTTCAAGTACTCAGTAGCCACATGTGAGTTGTGCCTAGGGGTATTAGACAGTGCTGATTAGGAGGTTTAAAATGCAACTCATAAATTTAATTCATCTCTTTGATCTCAGTAAATGACCCTTCTTTCTAGAGGTCATTGTACTATTCCTCTCTTCCTTACCCTCGACTTCAGACAATTGTATTGATTTTTGTCTTTTAAATTTTATAAATCCATCTTTTTGTCTCCTGCCCTACCACTACCTCAGTTTGGAGATTCATATTCTCTTACCTGGACTATTTCAGTACCCTCTCAATTGGTCTTGCTATCTCTGCTTGTGCCTCATAAATTTCACTTCTGCTGTTATTAATTCTGATCCCAAAATCTTCTGCTTTAACTGAAAATCTCACCATTCTACTCCCCTACTTAATACCTTTCAGTATATTTTAGTGATTTCACATTATTTCAAATAAGTAGTCTGTGAGGTAAGATACCTATACCATCCTATACTATCACAAGGGATGCATACATAATTCTTTGGGAATGTAGGAAAAAGAAAGTAGATACCCTTTTCTCATATTCCTTTTAAAACTGCATATTTAGTATCTGTTTCTATGTACGTAACATAGAACATGTAAATTATTTATCAATAAATATATTCGCAGTC
This sequence comes from Theropithecus gelada, assembly GCF_003255815.1. NCBI lineage: Eukaryota > Metazoa > Chordata > Mammalia > Primates > Cercopithecidae > Theropithecus > Theropithecus gelada. Next base: position 150,311,290 of record NC_037669.1, read on the forward strand.
CCACGTCACTCAGTGAGGGGATATGTTCTGAGAAATGCTTCATTAGGCGATTTCATTGCTGTATGAACATCATCAACTGTACTTACCCAAACCCAGGGTGGTATAGCCTATTGCCCCTAGGCTGCAAATCTGCCGGGCATGTTACTGGTTTGAATACTATAGGTAATTGTAATACAGTGGTAAGTATTTGTGTATTTAAACATACCTAAACATAGAAAAGGTAGAGTAAAAATACCTTGTAAAAGATTTTTTTTAATGATACACCTTTATAGGGCACTTTTCATGAATGGAGCTTGCAGGACTGGAAGTTGCTCTGGGTGAGTCAGTGAGTGGTGAGTGAATGTGAAGGCCTAGGACTTTACTGCACACTACTTTAGACTTTATAATCACTGTATACTTACGCTACACTAATTTATTTTAAAAAGATTTTTTCTTCTTCAATAATAAGTTCACCTTAGCTTACTATAACTTTTTTACTTCATAAACTTTTTAATATTCTCAAACTGTTTTAATCTTATAATAACACTTGACTTAAAATGCAGACAATATTGGCTGGGAGCAGTGGCTCACACTTGTAATCCCAGCACTTTGGAGAGGCCAAGGCGGATGGATCACTTGAGGTCAGGAGTTTGAGACCAGCCTGACCAACATGGTGAAACCCCATCTCTACTAAAACTACAAAAATTAGCCAGTCATGGGGGTAGGCGCTTGTAATGCCAGCTACTCGGGAGGCTGAGGCAGGAGAATCGCTTGAAGCCAGGATTCTCAGTGAGCTGAGGTCGCACCACTGCACTCCAGCCTAGGGGATAGAGTGAGACTCTTTTTAAAAAAAAAAAAACAAAAAACATATTAATGGGTCCAAAAATACACTTAGATAGAATGAATAATATCTAGTATTTGGTAGTACAACAGGATGCTGTAGTTAACAACGATTGTATATTTTAACTAACTAGAGGAAAGGAATTGGAATGTTCCTAATACAAAGAAACAAAAAAGGCTTGAGATGATGGATACCCCGATTACCCTGATTAATCATTACACATTGTACAGCTGTACAAAAATATTTTCTTTATATCCTTAATTTTTTTTTTTTTTTTTACTTTTGAAACTTTTTTGTTGAACACTGAGATGTGGCTGGGCAGGGTGGCTCACACTTATAACCCAACACTTTGGGAGGCTGAGATGGGAGGGATCACTTGAGGTCAGGAGTTCAAGAGCAGCCTGGGCAACATAACGAGACCCTGGGGTCTCTACAAAAAAGAAAAGAAATTAGCCAGGCATGGTGACATGCACCTGTAATTCTAACTACTTGGAAGGTTGAGGTGGAAGGATCACTTGAGCACAGGAGGTTTAGGCTGCAGTGAGCCATGATGGCACCACTGCACTCTAGCCCAGGCAACAGAGTGAGACCCTGAATCCAAAGAAACCCCCCAAAACAGAAAACTGAGACAGGGGCCAGGCGCAGTGGCTCACGCCTGTAATCCCAGCACTTTGGGGGGCCAAGGCGGGTGGATCACCTGAGGTCAGGAGTTCTAGAACAGCTTGGCCAACATGATGAAACCCTGTCTCTACTAAAAACACAAAAATGAGCCAGGTGTGGTGGTGCACACCTGTAATCCCAGCTACTGGGGAGGCTGAGGCAGGAGAATCGCTTGAACCTGGGATGCAGAGGTTGCAGTGAGCAGAGATCACGCCACTGCACTCCAGCATAGGGGATAGGGCGAGACTCTCTCTCCAAAAAAGAAAAGAAAACTGAGACACACTATCCTAGGCCTACAGGGAGGTCAAGATCATCAATATCACTGTCCCCTACCTCCACATCTTGTCCCACTGGAAGGTCTTTAGGGGCAGTAACACACATGGAGCTGTCATCTCCTGTGATAACAATGCATTCTTCGGGATACCTCCTGAAGGATTGCCCGAGGCTTTTTAAAGTTAACTTTTAATTTATAATTTGAAGAAGTACGCTCTAAAATGATGAAAAGTATAGTTTAGTAAATACAGAAACCAGTAACATAGTCATTTATTATAATTATCAAGTATTACGTACTGTCCATAATTGCATGTGCTAGACTTTTATAGGACTGGCAGAGCAGTAAGTTTGTTTGCCAGCATCACCACAAACATGTGAGTATTGCATTATGCTATGGCATTATGATAGTTACTACCTCACTAGGCAATGAGAATTTTTCAATTCCATTGTAATCTTATTGGACTACTGTTGTATATGCGGCCCATCATTGACTGAAATGTCCTTCTGTGGCAAATGACTGTAGTTTTAATTTCAGTAAAAAACCTATAATCTACATAGAATATGAAAAGATAAGTATGTTAGCTATACAAGGGCAAAGTTTTTGTGTTTTTTCACTGACTTATTCTCAGTGTCAATAACAGTATCTAGCATAGAATAGTAACTGGTCAATAAATATTTGTTGAATAAATAAATAAATGATGTGCGTAGAAAAACACTCTAACTTCATACTTTATTAGGCCTTTAAGGCAAAAAGTAAGTTTAAATAAACATTTTCTCATCTCTATTCAATTTAAATTTTTGACACCCGAAGTAAAACTTAAATTACTGTCTTCTTGAATTATCTTACAGAGATTTGTAAAGGAAGTCTCTAATATGTATAATGGAGTAAAAAAACTTTTTTCCCTTCTAGTAAACGAAGCAAAAAAGGAGATAAAAATGGGAAAGGCTTGAGACACTTTTCAATGAAGGTGTGTGAGAAAGTTCAACGAAAAGGTACAACATCATACAATGAAGTCGCTGATGAGCTGGTGTCAGAGTTCACCAATTCAAATAACCATTTGGCTGCTGATTCGGTAGGTAGATCATGAACCTGACATTGATTTTGATGGATGATGGTATCTCTTTGTGTTATCTTTGTTATAGATTTGAGGAATCAGGTAAGCTAGATGAACGATTATACTTGAGGGTTTCATCCTTTATTTTGGGGGATTTTTTGTTGTTGTTGAGTTTTATTTTGGAGGGAATTCTTTTTTTTTTAGATGGATCCTCGCTCTGTCGCCCACGCTGGAGTTCAGTGGTGCGATCTTGGCTCACTGCAACCTCTGCCTCCCAGGTTCAAGCTCTTCTTGTGCCTCAGCCTCCCGCGTAGCTGGGATTACAGGCGCACACCACCATTCGCAGCTAATTTTTGTACTTTTAGTAGAGACAGGGTTTCACCATGTTGGCTAGGCTGGTCTCAAACTCCTGATCTCAGGTGATCCACCTGCCTCGGCCTTCCAAAGTGCTGGGATTACAGGCGTGAGCCACTGCACCCGGCCTTAGTTGGGTTTTTTTGTTTTAACATTTAAAAAATATTTGGCAGGGTGGCTCACTCCTGTAATCCCAGCACTTTGGGAGACTGAGGTGGACGGATCACGAGGTCAGGAGATCGACACCATCCTGGCTAACACTGTGAAACCCTGTTTCTACTAAAAATACAAAAAAATAGCCAGGCATGGTGGCACGTTCCTGTAATCCCAGCTACTCAGGAGGCTGAGGCAGGAGAATTGCTTGAACCTGGGAGGCAAAGGCTGCAGTGAGCCAAGATCTCACCACTGCACTACAGCCTGCGCAACAGAGCAAGACTCTGTCTCGGAAAAATAATAACATTATTATTATTATAGTTATTTTTATTACTTTAAATAAATATTGTGCTGAACCCTTTATTATTATTTAATCTGCTTTGAATAACATCCATATCCCTTCCAATATCAAAAAGAGGAAATTGGCATACCTACCACATTGCCTTCTCCCAGGACTTGTTACAGGATCATTGTTTCTGCAGGGTCAACATTTCTTTTTTTTTTTGAGACAGAGTCTAGCTTTGTCACCCAGACTGGAGTGCAGTGGCACAATCTCGACTCACTGCAACCTCCGTCTCCCGGATTCAAGAGATTTTCCTGCCTCAGCCTCCCAGGTAGCTGGGATTACAGGCATGTGCCACCACGCCCAGCTTAGTTTTGTATTTTTTAGTAGAGATGGGGTTTTGCCATGTTGGCCAGACTGGTCTTGAACTCCTGACCTCAGGTGATCCCCCCGCCTCAGCCTCTCAAAGTGGTGGGATTACAAGCATTGTCAAGATTTCTAATCATTGTCAAGATTCCTAATCATTGTCAAGATTTCTAATATCTATTGATGTTATTGTCAGGATTTCTTGCCTATTGTCAAGATTTCTAATATTTACATTCAGTTCTATAACTTAAATCCCCCACTTATTTAGATCTAGTTTTATATTTAGGTGGATTCAGTGTTCTCCACCATCCTTTATTATCATTGCATTTCCTGAGGACCTTGTTCCACATTGTAAACCAACATGGTTTCCTTCATTGAGTAAGTCTTTCTATCAAAAAAAATAGAAGAAAAAGTCCGGGTGGGTGACTCACGCCTGTAATCCCAGCACTTTGGGAGGTCAAGGTGGGCAGATCACGAGGTCAGGAATTTGAGATCAGCCTGGCCAATATGGTGAAACCCCGTCTCTACTAAAAATACAAAAATTAGCTGGGTGCAGTGGTACGCGCCTGTAGTCTCAGCTACTCGGGAGGCTGAGACAGAAGAGTCACTTGAACCTGGGAAGTGGAGGTTGCAGTGAGCTGAGATCGCGCCACTGTACTCCAGCCTGGGTAACAGACCGAGATGCTGTCTCAAAAAAAAACGGAAAAAAAGGAGAAGAAAAATGGTCAACTGAACTGAATGAACAGTGTCCATTGTCATATAGAGGATTATATTTTGGTGCAAGTTCCTAATCTCATTGTAGATTGGAGACAATTTGCAGATCAACAGTGGTCAAGGAACACATTTTGAGAAGCACAGTTTTACCCAGAACTTGAATAAATGTCCTTGATTTTTTTAAGTCTAAAATCCTCCCAGATAATGCAAGGGCTTAGAACACTTTACCTCCAATATGTTTTTCTGTTAATATATACTATTTATTGTCATGTATATTAATTAAGTTCTGTATTTATTCTAGCCTCCATAAGACATTATTATTGTTTTATACAGTGAAAATTGAGATTTACCCACATATTTACCTTTTGGGTTGGTCTTCATTCTATCCTACATCTCTAAGCTCCCATCTTAGATGATATTTCTTCTACCTGAAGAAATCCTTTAGTATATTTCAGTGTAGATCTGCAGGTAACATGATCTTTATTTTTAAGATTATTTTGTTTTATATTGTTTGAAAGTATTTTTATTTCATCTTTAATTTTGAAGGATATTTTCACGGAATATAGAATTCTTTTGGATGTCTTTGTCAGTTTGCTAAATAAAAAAATAGAATCCTTCCAGCACTTTGAAGACGTAATATTAATTTGACATATTAATATCATGTGACTGTATCTTAACCCTTAATTATCACTCAATGAAAATGTTTTTTAGCAGGCTTACGATCAGAAAAACATTAGGCGAAGAGTTTATGATGCTTTAAATGTGCTAATGGCAATGAACATAATTTCAAAGGAAAAAAAAGAAATCAAGTGGATTGGCCTGCCTACCAATTCTGCTCAGGAATGTCAGAATCTGGAGGTAAGTGAGAAAATCTGTTTATGAATAGCTTTTTGTATTATTTTACATCAGAGGCATTTTAATTTAAAAATGTAATTGTAATATAAAATATTTCCAATTTTTCATGTATACTATGTCATTTTTTAACAGACTGTAGAATTTTAGAATTGGAAGGTGCCTTATAGGTATAGTCTACAGTTTAATTTGTAAATGATGAAACTGAGGGATATAAAAGTTAAATAACAGTTTGATTTTACTGTTTCTTAGAGAAGATTTTTATTTCATTCCAAGTTAATTCTGAGCACTCTACTAATAAACTTTTGGTGAAATGGTATCTTATTTGATAAGATGCTTGCTGTATGTATCCAAAAAAAAAAAAAAGGATCAAGCTGGCTGTTTATTTCCTTTATTGGCTACACAATATTCTGAATATAGCTGTGAAAGTCAGACTTTTGCATTTGACTTTAGAAATAATAGCAACAGAATGAATAGTGTTTCATTTTTGTCTTTACCAGAATGAATAGAATTTTGGAATTATGTATGCAGAAGCATTTTAAGTTCTGTTAACTTTAAACATTATAGAAAATTCTTTCTACATGAGCATGTTCCCTAACATACTGTTTCTAAATTGACATGACATAATTTTACTACCATGACCATAAATGGAATAAACTGAGGTTAAATACGGCTTTTGGGCCAGGCGCAGTGGCTCACGCCTATAATCCCAGCACTTTGGGTGGCCAAGGTGGGTGGATCACCTGAGGTCAGGAGTTCAAGACCAGCCTGGCCAAAATGGTGAAACCCCATCTCTACTAAAAATACAAAAATTAGCCAGTGGCGGACGCCTGTGATCCCAGCCACTGGGAAGGCTGAGGCAGGAGAATCGTTTGAACCCAGGAGGCAGAGGTTACAGTGAACCGAGATGACGCCATTGCACTCCAGTCTAGGCGATAAGAGCAAGACTCCATCTTTAAAAAAATGTGTATATATGTGTGTGTGTGTGTATATATATAGCTTTGGGAGATAATTAAGATTGGTTTCCTGTTTTTCTCAGTCTTTTTTCTCCCCAGCAATTCAGTTACTTGGTATTATTATACTTATGGATGGAGAGAGAAACCAGATATTCATCAGAAGCTATATAATATTTTTCATATGCTACAGTGGAAATATCCTCCTTTTCTCGTTTTTCTTCCTTCTGATGGAGTGGAATTTGAGCATCATTTTCATGAGTAATATTGAGCTTATACTAAAGACTTACTAAGCAAAAAAACCTATTCACATCTACCTTGTGCTTAATCACAGGTTATACAAGGCAAATCTCTGAACCCAAGGAACTGTCATTCTAACTGGGGAGAAGAGAAATGTAAAAGAGTTAACCAAAAATGTGATTACTCCTATGAAAGAAATGTGCAGATTCTCTGCAAAGAGGGATGGGGGAGGGCTTTACCAAGGAGATAATCCCAGAGCTCAGGCATGAGGTGGGAGTAGTTTGCCAAGTGGATACGGGTGGGGAGGGCCTTCCAGGCAGAGGCGCTGCATGGGCTGAGACAGGCGTGAGAAAGCTTGCCTGGAGCTGGGTGTGGCTAGGGAACAGGCATTCAGAAAGCTGGATGGATATCTAAGTGTTAAGCAGTGGGGACCTGATCCTGTAAACAAAGGGAAGCAGTTGATAAATTACAAAGAGAAAGGTTGATAGGATGTTTTTTGAAGGATCACTCTGCCAGTGGGTTGGAAGTAAAATTAACAGGTAGGGAAGGAAATGGAATGGAGGAGGGGGATTAGAGATGGTCTGAGTTAACAGCAGTGGCCATGAGATTGGAGAGGTGTTATAGAGGTAGAATCGGTGTGGCTTGACCTAGTTGGATGAGGGACAGATAAGGGGCCTTGCTTGTCAGAGCTTCTGATAAAGGGATGCTCCTACAACATCTTTTCCAATGTAGAACACCACACAGATTTTACGTGAATCTTAAGTAATTTAAAAGTAAAACGTGGTGGATAGAGGAATCATGAATGGAAACTCCCTAGTATAAACTAGACTGGATGCGGAGCAAGTAAGAGATAATCTGCTGAAGCAGACAGGAAAAATGTCTTATTTGATGATCGAAAAACAAAATTTTAACAAATTTAAAGATCTTAATTGTCTTTTATTTGTGATTCTAGAATCTGGCAACACCTCACTAGTAAGTAGAATGAGTGTTCCTATAAGCTGAGCAGAAGAGGTTGAACATTATTCAGTGTTTTAAAGATAGAGAAGCAGCAAAGGCAGATAGAGGCAGAAACAGATCAAAAAGCAGATTGGACATTTCAATGTCACTTTCCTTGTAAGGGTAAAACAGAGAAGACTCTCTTATGCCAGCTGCAACTGGCCTGTTTGGGTAGTTTACTATTCTCTCTTTCTCTCCTGATTTCCTAGGTCAGATAAACAACTTAGTTTTGGCCTGGTGGCATGGAACTTCAGCATGAGTGACTCCATTTTAGTTTGGTCTGTTGGGTCTAGTGCAGGAGCTCAGTCCAAACCAATGGGCTCCTGTAAATTTTCTTTTCTTTTTTTTTTTTGTTTGTTTTGAGTTGGAGTTTTGCTCTGTCACCCAGGCTGGAGTTCAATGGCGCGATCTTTGTCAGCTCCTGCAACCTCCACCTCCCAGGTTCAAGCAATTCTCCTGCCTCAGCCTCCCAAGTAGATGGGATTACTGGTGCCTGCCACTATGCCTGGCTAATTTTTTTTTTTTTTTTTTTTTTTTTTTTAGTAGAGACAAAGTTTCACTTTATGGGCCAGGCTGGTCTCTTGGCCAGGCTGCTCTCGAACTCCTGACCTCGTGATCCGCCCACCTTGGCCTCCCAAAGTACTGGGATTACAGGCGTGAGCCACCACTCCCAGCCGTAAATTTTCTTAATAGATGTCATTGGCTTTTGCCCAAGGAGACAGTGAGGAACTCAACTGCAAGGAAGTTCAGACCCTAATGTCTGTTTTCTCTAAGTAGTTATCAGATTGAGGAAAAAAAGCAGTGGTTTGAAGCTGGAAAATTTGTCCAATAAGCATGTTCCTTTTTTTTTTTTTTTTGAGACAGGGTCTTGCTTTGTTGCCCAGGCTGGAGTGCAGTGGCGTGATCTCGGCTCACTGCAACCTCCACCTCCCGAGTTCAAGCAATTCTTGTGTTTCAGCCTCCCAATTAGCTGGGACTACAGGCGCGCGCCACTACACACGGCTTTTGTATTTTTTGTAGAGACGGGGTTTCGCCATGTTGGCCAGGCTGGTCTCAAACTCCTGATCTCAAGTGATTCTCCCACCTTGGCCTCCCAAAGTGCTGGGATTACAGGCGTGAGCCACTACGCCCAGCCTACCATGATGTGTGAGATATCTGTATGATCAGCTGTCCTCATTGGAGAGTCAGCTAAACTGAAATTGTAAATAAGATCTTGCCTTATTCTCAGAGGAGTAATATAACAAAGTAATTAATAATAGAGTCCCTGTAGCCAGAGGGTTTAGGTTCAAATCTTGACTCTTGCCATTCACTAGCTGCGTGACATTGGGTAGTTACTCAAGCCCTCTATGCCTCCATTTCCTTCGATGCAAAGTGGATAACAACAGGACTTAACTCATAAGGTGTTTGTGAAGATGAATTAATGTGTGTAAAATGCTTACTTTTGTGTTGGCAGATAGAGTAAGTATAAACTAAGTGGTACTATTTGATTAGAACTTGAATAATAATTGCAACAAGTACTGCTAACAAGTATTCATTAAGTATATGATTTCATTTTTGATGACAGTTGCCACAGATCTGATGTTGTGCCTACTTGTTCACTCCAACCCCTGCCCCCTACAAAGATATGATTTGTCTTTATTCATATTGTTAAAATGGGTTGAGTTTCTCTAGGGAAAATGGTTATCTCAGAATAGGGACCTGGAAAGTGAATGATACTTTATACTCTACCTGTGTTCATATTATTTTGTAACCAATGTTTTAAAGATAGAGAAGCAGAGGCGGATAGAACGGATAAAGCAGAAGCGGGCCCAGTTGCAAGAACTTCTTCTACAGGTAAAGATGCCACGATGTTTTCATTACCTTCCCTATTTCTCCACTTCCTGCCTTTTGCAGTCAGTGTGTTTTCTAGTTGTGGTGCCTCTGAGTAGTATGTGGTGAGCCCACGCCAGAGCAGCCTCTCTTACCTCCTAGCTAGTTGCCATCCACGTGCTTTGCCTTAAGATGGTCCCATCTGTTGCCATCATCTCAGCTCCACAGCAGCTTCCCTGCCCTGTGTATGACTTACACCAGGCAGCAGTTCACCGTTGACACTCAGGCCTCTCCAAACATAAACTGTCAGGTGTCTTTTTGTGTTTGTTAATTTTAACCCGAATTTGGAATATCCACTAGTGAAGCTAGTTAAATTTTAGGTGCTTCAAGTACAGTAATCAAATCTGCCTGTAATACTTATCAGTAAATGACAGAATGGCATGACATAATTCAGTAAGATTTTTGTTGTTGTTTTTTGAGACACCAGGCTGGAATGCAGTGGTGCGATCTTGGCTCACTGTAACCTCTGCCTCCTGGGTTCAAGCCATTCTCTGCCTCAGCCTCCCAAGTAGCTGGGATTACAGGTGCCCACCATCACGCCTGGCAAATTTTTTCGTATTTTTAGTAGAGATGGGGTTTCACCATCTGGCCAGGCTAGTCTTGAATTCTTGGCCTTGTGATCCACCCACCTCAGCCTCCCAAAGTGATGGGATTACAGACATGAGCCACCGCACCGGGTCTAATTCAGTAAGATTTATAGAAATACCAAAACTTAGGCTGGTGATATATATACGTGTATAAATATATTATATATATTATATTATATTATATATTATGTATATATAATTATATATTTATATACATAATATATATTATATATAATTAATAATAATGTTTTGTTTGAAGAGAATATTGTGCAGCTTTAAAAAAAAATAAGCTGAAACGGACAGTTTATTCCTATGCTCCTGCCTGTAGAATTCTACCAAACCCTCCTCCTTGAACTCCCGTGCTGCCATCTTCTTCCCCCTGGCTGCCTCTCTGTTGTCCCTATCCCTGCATAGTTATCTGCAGTATCCCCTAGCAGCTCGTGCCCCAAACCCTGTGCTGGGGCCTTCCTGGAATTTCCTCAAAACCATGGAACATTTTGGAGCTTAATTTTTTTGGCATGTTATTTTTAAAAACCTGTTTATCAGCATGCCTACAGTTATCTGCCTATCAGAAAGAATGGTGCTGGGCAAGATCACCCTCATGTGTGTAGGACTTTCCCATCTCTAGATGCCTGATGCAAAGAATGAAACTGAATATTTTTTCCCTGTTTACCTCTGTACCATGAACATTGTTCTTTTATTTTTTAAAGTCCTGAACTTCTTTTCCTCTACTGTCTCTCAAACCAAATATTTATAGATTTCCACCCAGGGGCAACCTGGCTGTCAACATTTATAGAAACAGGTCTCTCTAAACATTAAAGTGAAACCCAAAGTATAACTTAAATCAACTTGTGGTCTTCTGGTAAACATAAAACTTATTTCCGAAGGCCGGGCATGGTGGCTCACGCCTGTAATCCCAGCATTTTGGAAGGTGGAGGTGGGCAGATCACCTGAGTTCAGGAGTTCGAGACCAGCCTGACCAACATGGAGAAACCCTGTGTCTACTAAAAATACAAAAAATTAGCCAGGCATGGTGGCACATGCCTGTAATCCCAGCTACTTGGGAGAGGCTGAGGCAGGATGATCTCTTGAACTCGGGAGGAAGAGGTTGCAGTGAGCCGAGATCGCCCCACTGCACTCCAGCCTGGGCAACAAGAGCGAAACTTCATCTCAAAAAAAAAAAAGTATTTCCTCCTAGCATTTCAGGTTTTTTCCTTTCATCAAATAAATGAAGTTGTCATAGAAAGTAAATTAAGCAGCCGGGCGCGGTGGTTTACACCTGTCGTCCCAGCACGTTGGGAGGCCGAGGCGGGCAGATCACAAGGTCAGGAGTCCGAGACCAGCCTGACCAACATGGTGAAACCCCATCTCTACTAAAAATACAAAAAGCCAGGTGTGGCAATGCACACCTGTAATCTCAGGTACTCAGGAGGCTGAGGCAAGAGAATTACTTGAACCAGGGAGGTGGAGGTTGCAGTTAGCCGAGATTGCACCACTGCAGCCCAGCCTGGGCAAAAGAGCAAGACTGTCTTTAAAAAAAAAAAAAAAAAGTAAATCCATTTGCTGTGGCTAAGCTCACTTGATTTTTTTTTTTAATAAGCTAATGTCACAACTCACTCATGTCACATGACACAGGTAACTATTACCTACTTGCTACCACCTCTCTTTTATTTTTGGTAATGCAGTAGAAGAATGGTGTGAGTAAAGCAAACCTGTAGATAAACCCAATATCCTACTTTTATCTCTATAATTGCCCCTTCCAGCCCTTAAACCTTTTCCATAACAAACACACAGGAAAATGAATGAACACACTTAAAGCTGTTCAGCCTCTGAAATAGATGTTAATGAGTTTGAAAAGGAAAAAAAGGCCAAAGGAAATCATTCAAAGGGCAACAAATAAGTCCGTTCAAAATAAGTGGGAAATTATTTTTCCTTTTTCTATCCAAAATAACGTTATGTGGTATATGAAATTTGTGACAATGTTAAAAAAAACAACATTATGACCAGGTGCAGTGGCTCACGCCTGTAATCCTAGCACTTTGGGAGGCCAGGGCAGGCAGATCACAAGGTCAGGAGTTCGAGACCAGCCTGGCCAATATGGTAAAACCCCACCTCTACTAAAAATACGAAAATTAGCTGGGCATGGTGGCGGGTACCTGTAGTCCCAGCTACTCGGGAGGCTGAAGCAGGAGAATCATTTGAACCTGGGAGGCGGAGGTTGCAGTGAGCCGAGATCGCACCACTGTACTCCAGCCTGGGCGACAGAGCAAAACTCCATCTCAAAAAAATAATAATAATAATAATAAACATTATGTTTTTACTGCTCTCTTCACTTGAAAAACCACTGATACTATTAAATGTGCACAGCATTAAACAGTGAATCACAAATACATAAGGGTCATTAGTTATCACTGCTTATATTCCCCCATATACCGAGGTCCTCTTATGGCACTAGGGACACCAGGCTAGGCAAAGTGTAGGAACACCTCTTGAGATGTGTATTCTAGTAAAAGGGAAGAGAAGTTATGCAGGAGTATGTAAGCATTTAATTCTTTTTCTCAGTTCCACAGCTTAATCATAACTTTTCCTCATTATTAAATGAATTAAGCAATAAATTAGTTCTTTAGCAACAGAAAATAACGAAGCATAACCTCAATAATGTTTGGTAATGATACTGACAGTGCTAGTTATTGATAGTGATTTTTGGACACACTTAGGTCTACAATAAATTGGTGTTCATTATTTTTGGTGCATTTCAAAGAGTAGATGCTCCCTTTTTGGGGAGATAGCACTCAGCCATTTTAAGATAATAGTAATCTTTTTCTTTTCTTTTCTTTTCCTTTCTTTTCTTTTCTCTTTTCTTTCCTTTTCCCTTCCCCTTCCCCTTCCCTTTCCCCTTCCCCTTCACCTTCCCTTCTTTCCTTTTTTTCTTTTTTCTTTTCTTTTTCTTCTTGAGAAAGGGCCTCTGTTGCCCAGGCTGGAGTGTAGTGGCACAGTCATAGCTTACTGCATCCTCGAACTCCTAGGCCCAAGAGAACTTCCCACTTTGGCCTCCCAAAGTGCTGAGATTACAGGTGTGAGCTACCATGCCTGGCCAATAATAGTAATCTTACTGAAACTTTAGTTAAGGCCCAGAACCTGAAATAAACAATACTGATCATAAGATTGCTAAAATGTAAAAAATAAATTTATCACTACAGGGTGACAAGATATAACAAGCTAATGAAGGGGAATGAATGGCTCTGACTTGAGGAACTTTTAAAACGTTATTTCTTGACCAGATGAAAAACTTGAACCGCATACAGTCTAGCTATAAAATTCTGTCATACATTTGCCTTATTTAAAAAAGTTATAATGATAACTTATTTGTTTGTGTGTTTGTTTGTTGGTTGGTTTTTCTGAGACAGAGTTTTGCTCTTGTTGCCCAGGCTGGAGTACAATGGTGCGATCTCGGCTCACTGCGGCTTCCGTCTAAAAGGGAGATCACTTTCTTTGGCTTTTGAGTAATGGTTATTAACTAAAAGTAGCAGCAAGATCCAGTAAAAAGATTTAGGCCTTGATGTATCTTATAATTAGCACTGAGCCTCAGTTACCTCATCTAGAAGTGTCAGGTTGGGGAAGGCTGGGGCTGGATTCCAGACTGTGCCCAGAGGATGCTGAGAAGTTCTGTGGAGGTGCCTTAGAAACCATGTGGCTGTGCTTGAGGGCTGAGGTGGCAGAGTTTAGGACCTGGCCTCACTGCAGCCAGCCTGAACAGTGCCACTTCCATCTGTTTTACATGAGTTTTTTTGTTTTGCTTTGTTTTTTTGAGACAGGGTCTCATTCTGTCAGCCAGGCTGGAATGCAGTGCTATGATCTCTGCTCACAGCAAATTCTGCCTCCTGGGTTCAAACAATCCTCCCACCTCAGCCTCCTGAGTAGCTGGGACTATAGGCACATGCCACCATGCCCAGCTAGTTTTTGTATTTTTTGTAGAGATAGGGTTTTGCCATGTTGCCCAGGTTGGCCTTAAAGTCCTGGCCTCAAGCAATCCACCTGCTTTGGCCTCCCAAAGTGTTGGAATTACAGGCGTGAGCCACTGTGCCCGACCTCCAGTGATATTTTATTTGAAGAAAGGATTTTGTGACTTTAAAATGTTTGCATATCCCTGGGCTAGACATCCTAAAGGGCATATTTGACCCCAAACTCTCAGGAGTCTGTGTTAGATAAATGGTATGACCCTTCCTGTGTCGTTTGCTGAAGAGTTCCAGGTGCCTGCTGGTTCTCTACCAGATTGTGAGGTTCTGTTCCTATGGATGATGGAAAAATGTATGTATTGAGTTAGATCATTCTTTCTGAAATGTTTAATTTTTTAAATTAATTCATTAGTGCAGGTGGGCTTTCTCTTTAAACTCTCTAATTTTAAGCTATATTTTAAAGGTATTATCTTAATTCTTTTAAATTCCAACTCACTTATGCACATTTGACCACATTCTTTTTATTGATCATTACAGCAAATCGCTTTCAAAAACCTGGTACAGAGAAATCGACAAAATGAGCAGCAAAACCAGGGCCCGCCAGCTCTGAACTCTACCATTCAGCTGCCATTCATAATCATCAATACAAGCAGAAAAACAGTCATAGATTGCAGCATCTCCAGTGACAAGTGAGTGGAGAACTAGGAATGGGTGCAGGACTGGCCTTCTGTTAACATTTTCATATCATTTGCAAACTCAAGAAGGATGCACTTTATTATCTGCACCCCTCCAAGGCTGGCTTCCTTGGGGCATATGAAACACCTCCTGAACCATGGGTGCAATCTTGCACTAGTGTGTGCTCCAACCCTCTATGGTCCCCTGTCTTGTGCCAGGCACTGTGCTGTCTGTATTATATGTGTGTGGCGGTGTCTGGGCCCAATCTATGACATGCTGCATATATGTGGTAAGTCTGAGCAAATAACTGTGATAAGTTAGCCCAGCACTGTGGGTCTGGGACAAGGTAGATTCATTGGTGATTCACTGTCACAGTTTATTATGGGAATACTGTAGGTCAACATGTGGCATTAAACCAATTATTTCTTTGTTTTGCTATATCATAGTTATGCATGCTTCTGTTTATTAATGAATGTATGAATAGACATGAAAATGCTGGCACATTCTTTGCTTTCTTTAAATTGTGTTTTTACATTTTAACGAAGATCAATGATAATATTCATCATGGCAAATAAGAAGTAGCACTTTTTAAAATATAGAATTAATTTGTGATGTATTTTACCATTCATGAAAAAGTTTCTCTCAGTGGTCTTCAGGCTGTGACCAGTACCATAAAAGAGTTAAGAGTATATATAGGGTGCAGAGTGAGACGGATGCATGTACCAGTTGTGGCTCCCCCACTTCGCTGCTGCAAAGCTCTGTTTTCTCAAGAACAAATAGGAATGATACTGGGGCCCCTATCACTTCCCAGCCTTGTTTTGAGGATTAAATAAGTTAATGTCTATGATGACTTGAGGTAAGCATTTTTTAAATGTTAGCTGCTGTTACAAAAGGTCAGCCTATAATTTATTGTTCAAATTGGGATTTATTAATGCAAAAGAAGACTCTAATAATTGCATCGGTACCACAGGCATACCCCAGAACTGTCCCAGGGAGACCAGAACCTCCGGTCTCCTAGAGCTGTGACATTGCCCTTGGGCTTCACTGTCACTTGTTTTCCCACTCTTCTTCCTGGCGCTCTTACGCCCCCTGCCGGTCTCTGTTGTGTCCAGAGATTCCGGGCCACTTCAGTAAGAAGGCACACACACAAAAGAAGAGTCGTAGGGGCGCGGTGGTTCACGCCTGTAATCCCAGCACTCTGGGAGACCGAGGCTGGTGGATCACCTGAGGTCAGGAGTTCGAGACCAGCCTGGCCAACATAGTGAAACCCTGTCTCTACTAAAAATAGAAAAATTACCCAGGCTTGGTGGCGCACACCTGTAGTCCCAGCTACTAGGGAGGCCAAGGCAGGAGAAATGCTTGAACCTGGGAGGCAGGGGTTGCAGTGAGCCAAGACTGTGCCACTACACTCCAGCCTGGATGACAGAGCAAGACTGTGTCTCAAAAAGAAAAAAAAGAAAAAGAAAGAAAAGCAGCAGGAATTTCAAAACTATTTGATAATTGAGACTATAGACACAAAAGGAAATAGTAGAGACTGTGTAGCTTATGAAGTAAACCAGACCAACGTATTTTTTTAAGAGTGGATTCTTGGCCGGGTGCGGCAGCTCATGCCTGTAATCCCAGCACTTTGGGAGGCCAAGGCGGGTGGATCACCTGAGGTCAAGAGTTCGAGACCAGCCTGGCCAACATGGTGAAACCCTGTCTCTACTAAAAGTACAAAAATTAGCATGGTGGCTCACACCTGTAATCCCAGCTACTCGGGAGGCTGAGGTGGGAGAATCGCTTGAACCCAGGAGGCAGAGGTTGCAGTGAGCCAAGATTGCGCCACTGCACTCCAGCCTGGGCAACAAGAGCAAAACTCCGTCTCAAAAAGAAAAAAAAAAAAAAAAAGAGTGGATTCTCACTGTTCTTGCTATTGCCCAGGCTGGAGTGCAGTGGCTGTGTACAGGCATGATCATAGCTCACTGCAGCCTCAAACTCCTGGGCTCAAGCAGTCCCCCTGCCTCAACCTTCCTTGTAGCTGGGACTGCAGGTGCACACCTCCTTGGCCATCTAAAGCTGATCCATTTTTTAATCTTCTTATGTTTCTTTTTTTTTTTTTTTGAGATGGAGTCTTGCTCTGTCTCCCAGGCTGGAGTGCAGTGGTGCAATCTTGGCTCATTGCAGGCTCCACCCTCTGGGTTTACGCCATTCTCCTGCCTCAGCCTCCCGAGTAGCTGGGACTAGAGGGGCTCGCCACCATGCCTGGCTAATTTTTTGTATTTTTAGTAGAGACAGGGTTTCACTGTGTTAGCCAGGATGGTCTTGATCTCCTGACCTCGTGATCTGCCCGCCTCAGTCTCCCAAAGTGCTGGGATTACAGGCATGAACCACCATGCCCAGCCTCTCCTTAAGTTTCTTAACCTCTCTGAGATTGTGTTCCTTTCTCCACAAAAATAAGAATTACAGAATTTACCTTGCCAGTTTCAAAAAGTTATGGATAAATTAATATAGAACCCAGCCCAGTGGTCAGTAAGTGGTAGATATCTGAATTATTTTCCACACACTTGCAAATTCTTTATAAATATATGTCAGAGAGGACCATTAACAGTCTCAGAAAACTGAGAATTCAGGCCGGGCGTGGTGGCTCACGCCTGTAATCCCAGCACTTTGGGAGGCCAAGGTGGGTGGATCACAAAGTCAGGAGTTCGAGACCAGCCTGACCAACATGGTGAAACCCCATTTCTACTAAAAATACAAAAATTAGCCAGGTGTGGTGGCACGCGCCTGTAATCCCAGCTACTCAGGAGGCTGAGGTAGGAGAATCGCTTGAACCCAGGAGGCAAAGGTTGCACTGAGCCAAAATTGTGCCACTGTACTCTAGCCTGGGCGACAGAGCAAGACTCCATCTCAAAAAAAAAAAGAAAAGAAAGAAAACCGAGAATTCTAGAAAATGGTTAGCATCTTTTCAGATAAAAAACACAAAACTTAGCATTCTAGTTACTCTCTCTAGTTAGTCTCTTGTTTTGTATGGAGAATTATAAAACTATCTTCTTAGGTTAGTCTCTTAAGTCTAAAAAGAATGACAGGAAAATCTGAGAATCATTGGCCTAGGGGAATTATAGACACTGTTCCCCCAGGCTGGAATCTGGTGAGGCTTCCATCTCTTGGGTGGTCCCTGACTCATGCCCTTTCCTTGGCCTTCCTTTGAGTGGAGGGAAGGAGACTCTGAGTAGCTTGTACAAGCTTGTTATCCAACATAGGTCCAAAAACCCTATCTTTCAGTTACTTTGGTGATGCAACCTTTCCCCATAATTAGCCGGGAGGCTTTCCACAATGAGGATTACATTTACAAAGCGATCTGCTTTTAACAGATGCCTGAAATCATCCCTGTGGCAGGTACCCACTTCAGATTTTTTTTAAAAGTTGTTATTGTACTTTAATCAAATTCATATAGATTACTTAAATTGGTATTTTGCTTCAAATTATAATTTTTGCTCCTAAGATAATCTGTTGTTCAAATTATCTTAAATAGGATATAAAGTTTTACCCTCATATGATTTTAATAGAATTTCATGACCAGGTGAAACCTACCATTGTCCCCGAACCTTGTCCCTGCAGCCCATGACGAAGGTGTTCCAGGCCTAGCCTAGGAGTCGGAAGGACTGTGTCTTCCTTCTTTTGCCTCTTGATTGAAGTGTGTTGGGCTGCTGGGAAGCTGGGCATCCAGTTTGGGTGCTTTTCAAGCATATTTGGAAATGTGCTTGTATTACATGTGACACTTTTTCTTAAAACATTTTACGTCTTAGTGTCTCAGGACAGGATTTGGGGTTGTTTTCATTTATTGAAAGTCTTCTATTTATTGCTTATCTAAAGTAGGCCATAGCTAACAGTTGACTCATGAAAATGAAGTAAGCATTCAAAATGTTTTTTTCCTCAAAGCTAACAGCTCAACTCAGAATAGGGATATTGTAATATTAAAGTAGAAAGGCTTTTCTTTGGTGGCAAAGCTGTAGGCAACTTTGAAAAGTACTGGATTTAGAACAAAATTTCCATCCTCTGTTTGCAACAGCGTTAGGGCTAAAGTTTGTGGATTTCTATCATCTGTCAGAGGAATGTTGTTTTAATTGGGAAAGTGTTTTATTTGAGATGTCATTCCCCTGACAGAGCAGAATGACTCATGGCTCTCTAAATGGTAGCCATTTCTAGCACTATAGCTGGATTTAGGCCCCCATTCTGTTACTTAAAGTACAGAATACAAAACTATTCAGACCTCTCCAGCACCACCAAAAACCCTTTACTTTGTTTCCTGATGCAGGTTTGAGTATCTTTTCAATTTTGACAACACCTTTGAGATCCATGATGACATAGAAGTACTAAAGCGGATGGGAATGTCATTTGGCCTGGAGTCAGGCAAATGCTCTCTGGAGGATCTAAAACTTGCGAAATCCCTGGTGCCAAAGGCTTTAGAAGGTTATATCACAGGTATGTTAACTGATGCTTTCATGTGTTGTCCCTGACTAAATGTTGAATCCAAACTTGTTAAAACCTTTCTTATAGAAAATTGCAAACTTTTAGAACATCTGCGCTTGTGTCGACAGACTGAAACCTTTAACACTTTAGGACCATTTTTTCAAAAATTAGATTATGTAATAGTATATAATGTTATGAAACAATCTATTTAAGCTAGGTACTGGGAATTACTAGATCTCTCTGAAGAGTCAAATGTAGTGCTGAGTGAGCCAATTTAGATGTAATAGTATATAATGTAGATGTAATTCATACATTCTTACTCCTGTGTAAAATTCCATTATATGAATACATCACAGCTTTTCTGTTTATTTTTCTGAAAATAAACCTTTAGTTTGTTTCCGATTCCTTGATGTTCAAATACAGTGCAGCTTTGAACATTCCTATACATGTATCCTAGTGACCACATGCAAACGTACAGATTGAACTTGTTAGGTCAGAGTTGGGTACATCTTCAGCTTTACTAGATGATACCAAAAATTTTCAATTTGATTTTACCAAATTACACTTTCCCCAGCAGAGTAGAAGTGTTCTATTTTCCCAATCAGGTGGGTCTGAAATTATATCATTGTAACTTTTCTAAATTGAGATTGAATTCGCATGCCATAAAATACACCATTTAAAAATGTCAGTTCAGTGGTGTTTTGGTATACCCACAAGGTTGCTAATCATCACCACTATCTAATTCCAGAATATTTTAATTTAAAAACCCAAAAAGAAACCCAAACCATTAACAGTCTTTCTCTATTCCCTCATTCTCCCTCAGCCCCTGGCAACCACTAATCTACTCTGTGTCACTATGAATTTGCCTATTCTAGACAGAGGCTTTGTGTGAACGGAACCCTACAGCATGGGGTATTTTGTGGATGGCTTCTTTCACGTAGTGTAATGTTTCGGGTTCGTTCATGTTGTAGCACCATCAGTACTTCATTCCTCTTTATTGCCAAATACTATTCCATTGTATGGATGGACCACGTTTTGTTTATCCATTCATCAGTTGGTAGACATTTGGACTGTTTCCACTTTTTGGCTATTTTGAATGATGCTGCTGTTAACGTTTTTATAAAAGTTTATGTGTAAACATATGTTTTTAGCTCTAAAAACATACACCTAAGAGTAAAATTGCTGGGTCATATGGTAACTCTGTGTTTAACATTTTAAGGAAATACCAAACTGTTTTCCAAAGCTCCTGTACCACCATTTACAGTCCAACCAGCAATGGATGAGGGTTCCAATTTCTCCACATCCTTATTTACTTGTTTAGAGATGGAGTCTCACTCTGTCGCCCAAGCTGGAGTGCAGTGGCGCAGTTTGGCTCACTGCAACCTCCACCTCCCAGGTTCAGGTGATTCTCCTGCCTCAGCCTCCTGAGTACCTGGGATTACAGGTACCTTGCCACCACACCTGGTTAGTTTTGGTATTTTTAGCAGAGACAGGGTTTCACCATATTGGCCAGGCTGATCTGGAACTCCTGGCCTGAATTCGCCTGACTCAGCCTCCCAAAGTGTTGGGATTATACATGTGAGCCACCGTGCCTGGCCTCCACATCCTTTTCTACACTTGTCATTATACATCTTTTGAATTATAGCCATCCTCACAGAAGTGAAGTGGTATCGCTGTGATTTTTGTGGGGGGCAAGGAAGGGCAGTGGTGGAGGGGAGAGAGTCTTGCTCTCCAGGCTGGAGTGCCGTGGCACAATCTCCGCTCACTGCAGCCTCAAACTCCAAGGCTCAAACGATCCACCCACCTCAGCTTCCTGAGTAGCTGGGACCACAGATGTGTGACACCATGCCTGGTTAAATCTTTTTTTTTTTTTTTGGTATGTTTGATAGAGATGGGGCTTTGCCATGTTGTCTAGGCTGGTCTCAAACTTCTGAGCTCAAGCGATCCACCTGCCTTGGCTCCCACTGTAATTTTGATTTGCATTTCCCTAATGACTTATGATGTTGAGCGTCTTTTCATGTGTTTATTGACTATTTGTATATGAACAGAAATATGTCTGTTCACATCCTTTGCCCATTTGGGTTTTTTTTTTTTTTTTTTTTTGAGACAGAGTCTTGCTCTGTTACCCAGGCTGGAGTGCAGTGGCGCAGTCTCGGCTTACTGCAACCTCCACCTCCCGGGTTCAGGCGATTCTCCTGTCTCAGCCTCCCAAGTAGCTGGAATTACAGGCGCCCGCCACCACGCCTGGCTAATTTTTGTATTTTTAGTAGAGATGGGATTTCATCGTGTTGGCCAGGCTGGTCTCAAACTCCTGACCTCAGGTGATCCACCCATCTCGGCCTCCCACAGTGCATCCTTGACCCATTTTTAAATAAAGTTACTTGTCTTTTTATTGAGTTGTAAAATTATACTGAGTATACTTGAAAATAGAAGCACTATGTTTTACATGTCTTATAATTAAGTTTTTTTTACTAATTTAGAAATCTTCCTGATTTTCCTAATTCCTGAAAATATTACGTATTTCGCAGATATGATTTGACTATATAGGTTAGGTGCGGTGGCTCACACCTGTAATCCCAACACTTTGGGAGGCCAAGGCAGGCATATCACTTGAGGTCAGGAGTGCGAGACCAGACTGGCCAACATGGCGAAAGCCCATCTCTACTAAAAATGCAAAAATTAGCCAGGCATGGTGACACATGCCTGTAATTCCAGCTCTTTGAGAGGCTGGGGCAGGGAAATCACTTGAACCTGGGAGGTGGAGATTGCAGTGAACAGAGATCGCACCACTGCATTCCAGCCTGGGCAACAGAGTGAGACTCTGTCTTTAAAAAAAAAAAAAAAAATTGAATATGTAAGCAGTGATTTTGCCTTTGCTTTCTTTTGTTTCTTTCATTTGTAAGTATAACCATCTAGAATTTCACATCGCTTTTTAAAGGCATTTTAATGCTAGTTCTAAGATACATTAAATCCCATGTAAGCAAAAAGGTAGCTTTAATTTGGTTTTACTCTATGATTTGGCCCTTTGCTCACAACAGAAGAGTTTCTTGGCTGAGATCCAGTTTCTGTTTTAGTTCTTCGGTTGGCACCATTCATCCCCTGCAAGGGCCCCCCGCCTCTCCTTGCCCCTCAGCCCACCTGTTCTGTCTCCCCACCCAGCTCTCTCCCCACGCTCTCCAGCCTGGGTCCTGCTGTGTCATTGGAAGGCCAGCAGAATCTGAATAAAGGGCTTACTCAATAAATCACCAGAACTTTATTTTAGCTTACTCCCAGTGAAAAGGCTCAGGGCGATTAGGCAGGCTCTGTGGTTTTGATCTCTTCGTGACCTCATTTGCAGACTGGGATACAGACTTTCTGGTTAGTTCAAAGGAAGAAACATGTGCCTCTCATGTGTAAAGGGGCAGAATGGCCTGAGTGGGAGTGTGAGAACCATTGTGTGGATCCTGTGATAATAGGAAAGAAATGTAGGCTTTTCCAATCCATTGTAAAAAGAGAATGTAATGTGTTATGCTCACAAACAAGTAAATAGCTGTGTTCTGACAGAAGGTTTCTATAGTTCTATATACTAATTAATATTCAGCACAGGATTCTGGCATTAATGTTATTTTCTTGTACAGACTTGTTGTTATTTAATGTATTTAAAGTCTGCTATTCTTCTTAGGCTTGAAGTCTTTTTTTTCCACAGCTGTCTCAAAGAAAAAGGTTCATAAGACGGTTTTAAAATTAGCATAGTCATTTAGTTTACTTTTTTCCTACATGGGAATGGCCTCTTGTTTGGATACCAGAGTTTCCAATCTAAATAATATAGTTTCAATTTTTTGTACAGTAATTGCAAAAAGATTTTGATTAAATTAAATCAGCTCATTTTGGCAGATTACATTTTCTGAGTATGTGTTTGGGCTTATATAATTTCTTTTTAGGAATTACTTTTAATGTATCTACCACTTATTTTGTAAAGTGGCAGCTGACAAAACTATACTCATTCATTCAGTAACTTTTTTGGGGTTTTTTTTTGTTTTCCTTTGAGATAAGAGTCTTGCTCTGTCACCCAGGCTAGAGTGCAGTGGCACGATCTAGGCTCACTGCAACCTCCACCTCCTGGGTTCAAGTGATTCTTCTGCCTCAGCCTCTCGTAGCTGGGATTACATGCGTGTATCACCATGCCTGACTAATTTTTGTATTTTTAATAGAGATGGGGCTTTGCTATGTTTGCCAGGCTGGTCTTGAACTCCTGAGCTCAAACAATCTGCCCACCTTGGCCTCCCAAAGTGCTGGGATTACAGGCATGAGCCACCGCGCCTGGCCACATTTAGATCTTACATGTTCCAGTTACTGCCTTCTTTGAGCTAACACTGTAGATGGGAAGATTAGAAGTATTAAACCAGTAAAATTACAATAAGAATTGATCAGTGTTGTCATAGGAGAAATGTGGTATATGTATAGAAAAGAAGATGGCAAGGAGATACCAAAAAAAAAATTTTTTTTTTTTTTTTTTTGAGATGGCGTTTCACTCTGGCTGCCCAGGCTGGAGTGCAATGGTGCGATCTCAGCTCACTGCAACCTCCGCCTCCTGGGTTCAAGCGAATCTCCTGCCTCAGCCTCCCGAGTAGCTAGGATTACAGGCATGCGCCACAATGCCCAGCTCATTCTGTATTTTTAGTGGAGGTGGGTTCTCCACATTGGACAGGCTGGTCTTGAACTCCCAACCTCAGGTGATCCGCCCGCCTTGGCCTCCCAAAATGCTGGGATTACAGGCATGAGCCACTGTGCCCAGCCCAAAATATTTTCTGTAGACTAAAACAGTAATGTCTGTCTCCACCTCATTAAAAACATGACTGCATGTGAGTTTAAAAATAAGAGCTAGTTTGAATTAGAAAGCAAAGGATACCAGGAAAAATCTTGTCAGGAAAAAGAATAGGTATTTGATGAGTAGCAGCATTGAGTTCACCAGCAGCAGGCACCTGAAAAGACATTGCGGCAGGGGTTTTGGCCAAAACAGATCTGTCTGCCCTCTAAGCAGGGTGGCCTTCTTACCTCATGTATTTCTGATTTGATTTTCTCTTTTCCCACTTCTGGCTTTGGCTGTCAACACCACAGTCCAGGTCTTTTGTGGTGAGGGCAGCCCAGGCATTGAGGATGGTACACTGGGCTGCATCCCATGGGCTGTGCTCTGCAGGGCTTATCTAAGAAAAAAGAGTAAGAAAGCGCCTGTGAGTGTTTTCATTTGAATACCTTCTCTCCATAAGCTGCCTTCCCGTATTTTTTTTTCCCTGCTCTTGTGTTCTAGAGTTTCTTTTTCTTCCAAGAAGATGAAGAAACCTGGGTTCTTCTCACAGCAAGAGAATTGTCTCGCTGTCATGAAGAATAAGCTTAGCTCTTGCTCTTCTGTGCTTTCTTCAGACTGTAACAACAGCAGCCACAAAACTTGCAGGACCGACATTTTTTGTTCTCATTTTTTCCTTTAGATATCTCCACAGGACCTTCTTGGTTAAATCAGGGACTACTTCTGAACTCTACCCAATCAGTTTCAAATTTAGACCTGAACACTGGTGCCACCTTACCCCAGTCAAGGTACGTATTTTTTTCAGGGTTAGAAAGGCAAACCCCAGAGCCCTGACTGTCTGTGTAGGGGTGAGCCGGGGTCATGTTACTGCCAGCACAGGTCCTGCTGAGCAGGTTTGTGGCAGATCTCACCAATGGCACCTCCTTCCTATGTTTTTATTCCTATATTTTACAAAACTGTTTATACCACATTAATGAGCCTGTGTGTTTTTAATTGTTTGCTAGTGTAAACCAAGGGTTATGCTTGGATGCAGAAGTGGCCTTAGCAACTGGGCAGTTCCTGGCCCCAAACAGTCACCAGTCCAGCAGTGCGGCCTCTCACTGCTCCGAGTCCCGAGGCGAGACCCCCTGTTCGTTCAATGATGAAGATGAGGAAGATGATGAGGAGGATTCCTCCTCCCCAGAATAAAGACAAGAGAAAGCCTACGTTTCAATATGTGATGCTCATGTGTGTTTGTAGTGTGAGCTCTTGTTTTTGAAATGATTGCTTCAGTCTTTGCCTTTGTTTGCACTCTGTGTTCAGTGAAAACTAGAGAAACACAATAAGCAAATCACATGAAGGCTGAGATGATTGAGATGAAAGTTAACATAGTGTGAATGAAAGTCTGGCCAACAGAGCAGTAGATGATATAAGAAACAAAGCATGCTCTCTGAGGAGCTAGTGGGGATAATTCCTGAAGAGTTGGCAGTGTGAGTGTGCTCATTTATCTTCTGTGAGGTGGGATTTTTGTGTTCCTCACACCCATGTAATTATTCTTAGAATTGAGATTGCTACACGGAGCAGTCCTTGACGATCATGTTTCTGACGTTTCTCTTCCCTGCCTGGACTGCCTTTGACAAGGCGGAAATGAACATGAAAAGTCCCCAGGAGAGGGGAGCTGTGTAGTGAGGGATACCGAGGGCAGTCCTGTGGCCGAGGGGCACAGATTGAACTGCTGAACTAGTTGGAGGTCTAGTTAAGGTGCTTTATGCATCAGCTGCCTTAGACAGCTTCTAGAAAGGAGCAAGCGCTACTTCTTAAGTACTTAAGTGACATTTAGATAATTTATAGTAAAACTGAAATTATTATTAGCCAATGCATTGATGCATAGAATTTACTAGGGCTACTTCTGGAAGCCAAAATAGAATAGCATTTCCATGTGCATTAAATACTTTGCCAGCACTGCCTTTTGCCAGCATCCTAAATCTGGAGTTTTATAAAGAGGGAAAATGTATCTTTAGGTTAATCAAAGCTATGCATTTCATATAGCTTTTTCATTTAAAACAAGACAAATTCCTGTGACCAAATTGCTTGCCTACAGTTCCCTGCAGCAATTGTATGCTCTCACCCAGTGTGCAATTTGTGAAGATAAACCAAATGTCATTACTTTTGTCTTAAAGAAAAGTCTATTTCAAGAATATGAACAGCAATGTTTCCTTCTACATGTCACCTTTTTTCACATTTTCATTAGTCGGAATGACCTTATTGAACCTACTCCTGGGGTCAGTTGCATTTCAAACTAATCCAATATTTAGTGTTTCACAGAAACACTGGAAAACTGAACACTCCTACTGCCTGGATATATGGTAGTGCAGTTATGTTGTTTATGGCTCAAGATGTCATTAGAAATACTGCAGTGGTGTATTCACAACTGCTGCTTCTCTGAATGAAAGAGTGTAGGGACATCTGCCACCATGGCCAGACCCTGAATTTCACATTAAGGCCTTGGAAAGGAGCAAATAATAATGGGAAAATTAACTCCAAAACTTTGACCTGAATCATGTGGATTTATCCCAAGATGATGCTAGATGCACCAAGCATGGCCCAAATTGGTTCTTTTTTAAATCCCTTGGGGGAAGTGCAGGCTTCTTCCTGTGGTGCCTCTTTCTAGCCCCACCACCATGTTGACAGTGAGCCTGGTGAGGAGGAGAAAGCTTTGGCTAGCTAAACATGTTTAATAAGGCCATAAAAACTGAGAAAGAAAAACATTCAACTTTAGCTGGAGCTCCTTTGATACAAAAGTCTCATTCTGTCAGAAATAAACCATGGTACAGACTCAGAGATAGAGGCAGTTTCTAGAGAACTTGGTCTTATCGTGGGTTCTGGAGCATACCTCTCAGACTAGTCAGGAACACCGGGGAGGTGACAGCAGGTCCCCAGGGACCTGCAGGGGACATTTCAACTGCATGGATCAGGATTTCCCTCCAAACCAACTGTCCTTTAAGGGGCAGCCTCCTCTTTTACTAACTTCACCCTTTCTCATCTCTGGGACCCAGCAGGGACCTGGAGAGGCCAACGGCCACAGCTACCTTTGTAGTCTTCAAAATACTGAACTGCAGGTCCCAAGATGCATTTCAGAATTTAAGACAGGTACACTAATGATAATCATTCCTTCACCAAATAGCAACATTCTTGCCAGAGTTCTTGGGAACCTGTTTTCTTCTCTACTCTCCATCTCTGCTACTCTCATGCTTTAAATTGATAAAATATGGGCTTAAAAAAAGAAAGCCGCCAAAGACTCTTATCCTTATTGGTGCCCCACCATTAGCCACCCCAGCCATAGGTGTGTGCTGTTGGTGGGAAACGGTCTCTTCCTCAGCGTTGTGTTTGGGTTACTGTTGAGGCTGGCTCACAGAGTGACATCGTGGTCACCAGTATATGTCACTGGAGTAAAATCTTGCCTTTAGAAACTGGGTTGAGCTGTTTAGAAAGGCCAATTCTCTTCTGTATTCCCCCTCAACATTTATCTGGGTCCAAAGCTCAGCACTGAGTCACAATTTCACACAAAATTAAAGTGAAGCAGTGTTAGGAAACTGGGGGCTAGGTGCAGCGCCTCTCGCCTGTCATCGTAGCACTTTGGGAGGCCGAGGCAGGCACATTGCTTGAGCTCAGGAGTTCAAGACCAGCCTGGGCAACATGACAAAACCCTGCCTCTACAAAAATATAAAAATTAGCCTTGTGTGGTGGGGCATGCCTGCTGTCCCAGCTACTCAAGAGGCTGAGATGGGAGGATTGCTTGAGCCCAGGAGGCGGAGGTTGTAGAGAGCCAAGATCACACCACTGCACTCCAGCCTGGGTGACAGAGCAAGACCCTGTCTCAAAAAAAAAAAAAAAAAAAAAAAAAGTGGGGGCTGCGGGGAGGGAAGTTGTGGTTCCAGTGCCCAGGCTGCTTTGTTATAGTGGCACGCCGGGTTACTTGCCATACACAGATCACTCCTCCCCGGGGTGCTGGCACACACTGTGGGGAGTTCAAGAGGCCTTTTCCCCTTGAGGGTGAGTGTGGCTGTCCCCCTTTCAAGCGTGTGGCATCACTCACTGAGGAAGTGCTGGCTCTATTTAGCACATGCACAGTGGCACTAGGACTGGCCCTCACTGGGAAGGCCGGTGCCGCCTAGGCACACAGCAGCGCTTATGGGCCCCAGGTGCCTACCACACTGCCTTCCTCTTCCCCGCTGTCAGTCTGTCTCCTCCACGTGCTCGTTTCCTGTGGTGAGAGCAGTTGTGGTGTTTGTATACCTTGTGCCTTATGATCAAGGTGGGCCTTGGAGGAAGGCGGGAAAGCAGGGGCCAACATGGCGGTCCTCCACCCCTCAGCCACACCCACCGCCCGAGAAACTACAGACGATGGCCACAAGTTTGGCGTCCTTCAATTTATTTCTTTAAAGAAGTGATGAGAAGAAAAAGCTATGTGGTTTCTGCCATTGTAGCAGGATAAAGAGGATAACTCCTTCCATTAGCAAATTTTACAGTTATAACAGTACTCTGCCATATTTGAAAAATAATGCCAGGGTCAGACCTTGAAAACAAAGTAGCTCCTGTCAGATAATTCAAATGGAAATATTTCTTTCTTTTTTTTTTTTTTTTTGAGACGGAGTCTCGCTCTGTCGCCCAGGCTAGAGTGCAGTGGCGATCTCGGCTCACTGCAAGCTCCGCCTCCCGGGTTCACACCATTCTCCTGCCTCAGCCTCCTGAGTAGCTGGGACTACGGGTGCCCGCCACCACGCCTGGCTAATTTTTTGTATTTTTAGTAGAGATGGCGTTTCACCGTGTTAGCCAGGATGGCCTCCATCGCCTGAACTTGTGATCCACCCGCCTCAGCCTCCCAAAGTGCTGGGATTACAGGCGTGAACCACCACGCCCAGCCTCAAATGGAAATATTTCACAGAGGAGTGGCTCAGTTTAGCCCTGCAAGACATCTGTAACTGCTAAACCACAACTCTTTATGGCTATTTGGGTCATAGAGACAGCAGAGTTGCTCCAAGTATAGATGTGACTTAGGCTCCCTCTAGCACAGTGTGTGTGTTGGAGGGAGTGTGGATTAGCAGAGGATGAGAACTACCTCAGCGATTCCTGCCATAACCACACTGAGAGAGGGGGGCGCTGGGGGAAAAGCCTATTTAGCCTTTTTTGGGGGCGGTGGGGGGACGGAGTCTCGCTCTGTCGCCAGGCTGGAGTGCAGTGGTGCAATCTCGGCTCACTGCAATCTCTGCCTCCCAGGTTCAAGCGATTCTCCTGCCTCAGCCTCCGGACTAGCTGGGATTATAGGCGCATGTCGCCATGCCTGGCTAATTTTTTGTATTTTTAGTAGAGTCGGGGTTTCACCATGTTGCCCAGGTTGGTGTCAAACTCCTGACCTCAGGTGATCCGCCCGCCTCAGCCTGCCAAAGTGCTGGGATTACAGTTGTGAGCCACCGCGCCTGGCTCTATTTAGCTTGTAAAAAATTATTTCATTTCAAGGGCGCTTTAATACTATCAAGCTCCCTCCCCTAACAAAATGGGCTGTCCCTGCCCAACAAGTCTGTGAAGTAGACCTTAAAACTGTGCTGCCTTAGTGGTAAGTAAGGGGTGAGGGTTGGACAGTGAATCTTAATATTTCATCCTTCATTTAGTAAGCATTTGAGTACCTACTGTGCGCAGGCATTGGGGCGGAACAGCCAGAGCCCTGCCGTTGTTGGGTTCTCCTCCTACTGGGGAAACATGATCACATGGAACACGTGCAGATTGATGAGTGCTGTGGAAAAAACAGCAGCGTAGTGGGACCATTTGGGAAAGGCTACTTTGGCTGGGGGTGGCCGGGGAGGCCCCTCTGGGAAAGAGACAGTTTTACTGAGTCAGACAGTGGAAAGACAGATGTCTCTATACTTTCTTAACAAGCCACTCTGTCCCATAACATGCACTTGGAATCTCTCCTAAGTTCCAGAGGCCCCACTGTTCCAGTTTCAAGCCTTCAGGTTGGAGTCTGTTCAGGAACTTTTAAGACTTCAAAGCAAAGTTAGCTACCAGCAGTTTCTGTAAACCAAGAGAAGATTCTAACAAAGGTTCACTACTTTCCAACTGAATCTATGCAGTAGAGAAATCATTAGAAAATACAAAAATTAGGCTGGCGTGGTGGCACACGCCTGTAGTCCCAGCTACTAGGGAGGCTGAGGCAGGAGAATCACTTGAACCCAGGAGGCGGAGGTTGCAGTGAGCCAAGATCTGCCACTGCACTCCAGCCTGGGTGACAGAGCAGGCCTCTGTCTCAAAAAAGAAAAAAAGAAAAATGATTAGAAATTGAGAACTATTTTCCGTGTTTCTAAGTTGTTGGCTATATCAAAGAGATCATCTCTGTTCTGCATATGGGCTGGCTTTGGTGAAGCTGATGACTGGATTTCTAAGAACCGTTTTCCCAAGTGGGTTCCCATATTCATGCACCCAAAGCAATGGTCCCAAGCACTGATGAAAACTAATATGCATTTCCCAAAGACCCACACTATTTATCAGGAGCCTGCACCATGCCATTTGAATGACCCTCAGCAATGTGCCTCCCTGCCCTCAAATTCCCAGTTGATAACAGTGTTTGGTTAAACTTCCACTCAAGCCAAACATGGTTACTAAGAAGAGAAAAGCCTGATGTTTGCATATTTTTTTCCCCTCGAGATGGAGTCTTGCTCTGTTGCCCCAGCTGGAGTGCAGTGGCACGATCTCAGCCACTGCAACCTCTGCCTCCAGGGTTCAAGCTATTCTCCTGCCTCAGCCTTCCAAGTAGTTGGGATTACAGACATGTGCCACCATGCCCAGCTAATTTTTGTATTTTTAGTAGAGACGGGGTTTTACCATGTTGGCCACGCTGGTCTTGAACTTCTGACTGTGTGATCCGCCCACCTTGGCCTCCCAAAGCGCTGGGATTACAGGCTTAAGCCACCGCGCCCGGCCTAAGATTTTACAATAAAAAAAAATTCAAGCTCAATACCCACATAAATTATAACATTTCTCAGGAAATAGTCCCTTAACCAAAATGTATCTGAGAAGTTATGCTTAGATAATCGCTGGGATCCGATTTTTCCACGTCTCACTCCACAGTATGCTAAAGAAGAAAAAGTGAGTGGGCACAACAACACTTAGACCGTCTGGCTAAGCCCTGGGAGTCCCCAACAGGTCCAGAAACTTCTCTGACACCCATTCACAAGGGTGCTGAGATAGGAGAAAGTACTAATTTATAACGTGTATTCTGTGCAGCTGTTCTCAGACAAGGCCGGATCTTGTCATCTTACCTTTTGCTTTACAAAAAAAGGCCTGTTGAAGCCAATGCTGTCTTGCCCCTTGCTATTTCAGCAGATTAGACTTTGGTCTTCCCTGCTTCTAGCTGCAACGGAGGCCATACTAGCTGACACTCAGGGTCAGGCCTCACCCCTTCGCCGCAGGTCTCAGGATAGGGGAGAGCAGAGATGGGAAGCAAGCGAGAGCCTGCACCAAAACCCAGAGCGCTTCCCTCCGTGAGGGCCACGCTGTCACCACAGTCCTGCCAGACAGGTTTTGGATTAGCATCAGTCCTGTGTCACCAAGTGCCAAACAGCTGAGGGGCAGAAGCGGGACTCCTCTCCTGAGCCCCAGCATGAGGCCGTGGTGTCAGGTTTAGGCCTCTCTCAAGTCAGAAAACCCCGGGCTGAGACCTCCACAGACAAGGACTCCCCACGCTGGCCATTGGCAGGGACCCAAGGAGTTCAGTGACCAACTGGTCCTTCCACACACCAGCTGCTGCTGCCCATGACTTGTCGAATCATAACAGGGAAGCTTCCCCAGATCACGTTTGGATTTAAAAACTCATCCCTTGTCATGCCTCACTGCATGCCATTTGTCACCATACTTCATCATGGCCAAGCTTCATGTCACACGGCCTGGTGATTGTGCTTGTTCACACTGGGGCCAGGGTTTTCATACTAAAATGTCACTGACGACGGGGCTACTTTTCTCCTGAATAGCTCCTCTGGGCTTGTTGCAGTTCTATTTTTGCCAGCAGTACCGTGACAGGGTCAACCTCTCTGTCCTGAAAAATGGAACCCCCCTACTAAGCATACGCACTGGCTGCCCAGGCGGCTGCACTCCGGGGATCACGTTTCAATACTGAGTTCCTTCATGCACTTGGTTCACCGCCATCATCCTTGAGTTTTGGACAAAAGAGGTGGGTATGTCGGGCGCGGTGGCTCACGCCTGTAATCCCAGCACTTTGGGAGGCCGAGGCGGGAGGATCACCTGAGGTTGGGAGTTCAAGATCAGCCTGACCAACATGGAGAAACCCTGTCTCTACTAAAAATATAAAATTAGCCAGGTGCGGTGGCGCATGCCTGAAATCCCAGCTACTCGGGAGGCTGAGGCAGGAGAATCGCTTGAACCCCGGAAGCAGAGGTTGCAGTGAGGCGAGATCGTGCCATTGCACTCTAGCCTGGGCAACAAGAGCGAAACTCCATCTCAAAAGAAAAAGAAAAAAAAGCGGTGGGTAAAGGGCCGTGAGAGCCCAAATCACTAGGTTGTTCACCTTTTCATCTGAAGATGCTTTCCTCTGACTATGTGCTATTGGGTTTTATTTCCAGAAAATATAGTTCTCCTTTTTTCTGCATGAAGGATACATCATGGTGCCACATGCTTTAAGCAATTTAAACAAGAGATAAGAGGAAAATGCAACCACCACATCTGACTTGCCCAACGTAGACTTTTCTCTATTAGATGGAAGTACACAACCTAATATGATATATTATTTTGTAGTATCTCAGACTTTGTAAATAAATACCATTATTTTTATATGGAAATTTTATAGAAGAGCTATTTCTGTATACATAATTATTCCTGGATTTTCTGAAATTGCTTCTGGTAAATAACAGACAAGTCCTAAGCAGTGTTCCACTAAGGGTGGTTCCAGGCCTGCCTGCCGTGGAGTTGACTGGGGGAGTTTTACAGTTTTGTGATCCTAGGATGTGTCCCACACGCTCAGTCAGAAGCACTGGAGGTGGGGCCTGGGAAGCTGTATTTGTAATGAACTCTGATGTTTTTTATCCATTAAAGTGTATCTTTGTCCATCCTATAAGATTAAAAGAAAGAAAAAGCATCTCAAATGAGTGTAAGTTGTTCTTGAGAAAAAAAATGTATCAGACGTTTATGATTTGAATGAAATGTATTATAGAAAAAAATAAACACTTTAAAATAATGTTAGTCTCATTACTAGTGGGTCAGAAAGTTTTTAGTTTAAAAAGGAGGTGTTAGGCCAAGGGCAGTGGCTCACGCCTAAAACCCCAGCACTTTGGGAGGCCAAGGTGGGCGTATCATTTGAGGTCAGGAGTTCGAGACCAGCCTGGCCAACATGGTGAGACCCCATCTCTACCAAAAATACAAAAATCACCTGGGTGTGGTGGCATATGCCTGTAATCGCATCTGCTCGGGGCAGGAGAATCACTTGAATCCGGGAGGCGGAAGTTGCAGTGAGCCAATATGACACCACTGCACTCCAGCCTGGGCAACAGAGTGAGACTCCATCTCAAAAAAAAAAAAAAAGGCTTTTTTTTGTTTTTTGTTTTTGTGATGGAGTCTCTGTTGCCCAGGCTAGAGTGCAGTGGTGCGATCTCGGCTCACTGCAACCCCCACTTCCTGGATTCAAGGTATTCCCCTGCCTCAGCTTCTTGAGTACCTGGGATTATAGGCACGTGCCACCACACCCAGCTAGTTTTTGTATTTTTAATAGAGATGGTGTTTCACTATGTTGACCAGGATGGTCTCCAACTCCTCACCTCAAGTGATCCTCCCACCTCAGCCTCCCAAAGTGCTAGAATTAAAATAAAAAAGAACAATAGGCTAGGTGCGGTGACTCACGCTTGTAATCCCAGCACTTTGGGAGGCCGAGGTGGGCGGATCACTTGAGGCTAGGAGTTTGAGACCAGCTTGGCCAACATGGTGAAACCCCGTCTCTACTAAAAATACAAAAAATTAGCCAGGTGTGGTGGTGCATGCCTGTAATCCCAGCTACTCAGGAGGCTGAGGCAGGAGAATTACTTGAACTCAGGAGGCAGAGGCTGCAAGGAGCAGAGATTGCACCATTGCACTGCAGCCTGGGCAACAAAAGCGAAACTCTTTCTCAAAAAAAAAAAAAGAAAAAAGAAAAGAAAAATGAACAATAAAATACTGGTGGGCTGTTTGGGTGAGGGTAGTGGGTACTCTGGGGCTCTGCCAGAGAGTCAGGACTGAGACCCTCTTTCAACATCTGAGTTCCTCTTCATGAATTGCCCTCAGAAGGGTGGCCAGGGCCAGGCGCTGTGGCTCACACCTGTAATTCCAACACTTTGGGAGACCGAGGCAGGCGGAGCACAAGGTCAGGAGATGGAGACCATCCTGGCTAACATGGTGAAACCCCGTCTCTACTAAAAATACAAAAAATTTAGCCAGGCATGGTGGCAGGCACCTGTAGTCCCAGCTACTCGGGAGGCTGAGGCAGGAGAATGGTGTGAACGCGGGAGGCGAAAATTGCACCACTGCACTCCAGCCTGGATGACAGAGCGAGACTCCATCTCAAAAAGAAAAAAAAAAAAAATACAAAAATTAGCCAGGCATGGTGGTG
This sequence comes from Theropithecus gelada, assembly GCF_003255815.1. Lineage (NCBI taxonomy): Eukaryota > Metazoa > Chordata > Mammalia > Primates > Cercopithecidae > Theropithecus > Theropithecus gelada. Next base: position 150,345,952 of record NC_037669.1, read on the forward strand.
GGCGCCTGTGGTCCCAGCTACTCGGGAGGCTGAGGCAGGAGAATGGCGTGAACCCAGGAGGCGGAGCTTGCTGTGAGCCAAGATCGTGCCACTGCACTCCAGCCTGGGCGACAGAGCAAGAGTCCATCTAAAAAAAAAAAAAAGAAGGGTGGCCAGGTGCCTTGGCTCACCCCTGTAATCTTAGCACTTTTGGGAGACTAGGCCCAGAAATGCTTCCCTACAATTCGTGGGGAAGATGCTTTCTTATCGTCTCTTACACCAAACCAGCATCAGAGAGAACAGCGACAGCAGTCAATACAAAATGCCATGTCCCCAGGCCTCTGGAACATAGCACTCCCTCAGCACCTGATAACGCAGTCTCTACCTGTCTCAGGCAGAGGCTGGAACTCTAGATAACCTATCCCCTATGTTCCAACAAGTTGAGCATGTGGACAGTCAGAAGGCACAGAAGGGCATGGAGCAATTCAGGGACCAGCAGAAAGACCCAGGTCTTGAAAAGGAGATGGCTAAGTAAGCACTTGATGACATGTTGGAAGGAATGCATCTTCCCATAAAGACTCGCCCTGGAGTTTCACAGACCAAGTAAGGGTGGTGGTGGGGGGGAAGTGGTGAGCCTGTGCTCACGCCCTTACCCTGGGGGTCTCCTGGAGTGGTGAGCTGAGCTGGTGGTGTGCCTTCTCCGTTCCTCCCAGCCTAGAGGAGCCACTTGCAAGTGCCGTTTGATGAAGGTGTCCAAGGACACCTTGGTTACAGTGGAGTAACCACGGGATCACTTGGGCTTAAGAGGGTGCTTTTGTTCTTGTGGCCACATGGGGGATGGCACAGCGACTGAATACACCACTGACCAGGGGTTGGTATCTGCGAGCCCACAGAGTTGGCTATGAGGAGACAAACTGTTTTCAAAAATATTTGAAGAGATTTATTCCGAGCCAAATATGAGTGACGATGGCCCCTGATACAGCCCTCAGGAGGCCCAAGAACACGTATCCAAGGTGGTCAGGGTGCAGCTTGGTTTTATACATTTTAGGGAGACATGAGACTTCACTCAAGTATGTTTAAAAAATACATTGGTTCGGTCCAGAAAGGTGGGACAACTCAAAGGTGGGGGCGCTTCCAGCTTATAGGTAGATTTAAAATTTTTCTGGTTGACAATTGATTCTGGTTTATCTGAAAACCTGGAATCAATAGAAAGGAAATGTCTGTGTTAAGGGATTATGGAGACCAAATGTCGCAGGCTTCAGAGAATAGATGGTAAATGATTCTTATCAGTAAGGTCTGCGTTGATGTTAATACCAGCGGGTATGATGAGGCACTTCCCGTTCATGGCGGGAACCAGTCTCTGAGGTTACATTTTAAGAGCGCCCTGGCCAAGGAGAGAGTCCATTCAGATGGTTGCGGCGTAGGACTTAGAATTGTATTTTTGGTTGACAGAGTTGTTTAATTCCATGCTCAGCTTCTTGAGCCTCGGAGAGAAGACAGCTTCAACGCAGAGCCTTCTCCAAAAGAAAGAACCCGACTGACAGCTTGCTTTCTTCTGTGCCTACTCCCAGAGCTATGGCTGTGTTTTCTCCATTCCTTTTTTTTTTTTTTTTTTAAGGCAGAGTCTTGCTCTATCGCACAAGCAGGAGTGTAATGGCGCAATCTTGGCTCACTACAACCTCCACCATGCCCGGATAATATTTTCTATTTTTAGTAGAGACGGGTTTTCACCATGTTGGCCAGGCTGGTCTCAAACTCCTGACCTCAAGTGATCCACCCGTCTCAGCCTCTCAAAGTGCTGGGATTACAGGCGTGAGCCACCGCGCACAACCTCCATTCCTTCTCCTAGGGGAGCTGCTTCTGTAGTTCTGTGCGTCTTCTCAGAGCACTGGCTCTTCTCACTGAAGCTTGCACCTGAAGACACCGCCAGCTTTCCCAGTTTCTTGCCAGATGAAGGCTCCATCTGCCGGTCTTACTGTGGACAGCTGCCAAATGCCCAGGGGCTCCCTGATCACTGCCAGCTCAGCCTCCTCTGAGAGGCCTTTCCAGCCTCTTGCTGAAACTTGCTTTCAGGAGAGCATCTCAGTAGAAAATGCACAGTGGTGAAGGAAGTCCTGCAGTCAGGGAGGGTGGGGGGGCACAGCCAATCCGGTTAATGCAGAGCAGCATTTGTCTATCCACTTTCTCACTTTCTTTTTTTTTTTTTTTTTTTTTTTTTTTTTTTTTTTTTTTTTTTTTTTGAGACGGAGTCTCGCTGTGCTCCCAGGCTGGAGTGCAGTGGCGCGATCTCGGCTCACTGCAAGCTCCGCCTCCCGGGTTCACGCCATTCTCCCGCCTCAGCCTCCCAAGTAGCTGAGACTACAGGCGCCCGCCACCACGCCCGGCTAGTTTTTTGTATTTTTAGTAGAGACGGGGTTTCACCATGTTAGCCAGGATAGTCTCGATGTCCTGACCTCGTGATCCACCCGCCTCGGCCTCCCAAAGTGCTGGGATTACAGGCTTGAGCCACCGCGCCCGGCCCACTTTCTCACTTTCATGCAAATTGCTTCAGGACATTTTTGCCATTTCCTTCTTGCGTTATCTCCCGCCTTGGCTAAGGGGCCTAAAGTACCGTGACACATTTTACTAAGGTCAGGAGATTTGTTTTCCTCGTTCATGCCCTACCTACCACTTGGTCACGGCTCTCAAAAGCCGAAACTCAATCATGAGAAGTTTGTGCACTGAAGTCCAAAAATGACAATCCCGAAAAGGTCCCATCTCCACAGGAAGGACTTTCTGGTTCTGCTAATACATAGATTTGCTTTCAAACCTCTAGCAAAGGTTCTCCTCAATCTGAATACAACAAAAAGTACTTTTACAGGATGATTTTTTTCCTTGCAGAGACAAGGTCTTGCTTTGTCACTCAGGCTAGAATGCAGTGACACCATCGCAGCTCACTGTAACCTCGAATTCCTGCACTCAAGTGGTCCTCCCACCTCAGTCTCCACAGTGGCTGTGGACTACAGGTGTGCACCACCACACCTGGCTTGTTTTTTATTTTTGGTAGAGACAGGGTCTCACTATGTTGCCCATGCTGGCCTCAAGAGATCCTCCTGCTTCAGCCTCCCAGAGCGCTGGAATTATAGGCACAATGTATTTTTAAAACTTTAAAACATCTACAGGATTTATTTTTTAAAATTTAAAACATCTAGGTTTTGTTTGCTTTTTTTTTTTTGAGACGGAGTCTGGCTCTGTCGCCAGGCTGGAGTGCAGGGGCAAGATCCCGGCTCACTGCAACCCCCACCTCCCAGGTTCAAGAGATTCTCCTGCCTCAGCCTCCTGAGAAGCTGAGACTACAGGCACCCGCCACCACACCCAGCTAATTTTTGTATTTTTAGTAGAGACGGGGTTCCACCATGTTGGCCTGGATGGTCTCAATCTCTTGACTTTGTAATCCACCCGCCTCAGCCTCCCAAAGTGCTGGGATTATAGGCGTGAGCCACCGCGCCAGGCTTACTGCAGCCTCCGCCTCCCGGGTTCAAACAATTCTCCTGCCTCAGCCTCCCAAGTAGCTAGGACTACCGGCATGTGCCACCACACCTGGCTAATTTTTGTATTTTTAGTAGAGACAGAGTTTTGCCATGCTAGTCAGGCTGGTCTCGAGCTCTTGACCTCAAGTGATCCGCCCACCTCAGCCTCCCAAAGTGCTGGGATTACAGGAGTGAGCCACCGCGCCTGGTCATGTCTGCTTTTTGTGACAGGTCACTAGAGTAGCGACAAAGCCATTTTGACAACAGAACAGTGTGGGCTTTTCTGCATGAAAGACTCTGGCCAATCTTACAATCAGCTAAAAACCACTTTCCTCAAGTATTACCAAAATTCAGTTTATAAGTCATGACTAAGAGTGGAAGATGGGGCTGGGCATGATGGCATGTGCCTGTAATCCCAGCTACTCGGGAGGCTGAGGCAAGAGAACAGCTTGAACCTGGGAGGTGGAGACTGCAGTGAGCGCCGATGTCCCACTGCACTCCCGCATGGGCAAAAGAGGGAGACTTCATCTAAAAAAAAAAAAAAAAGGAAAAGAATAAAAAGAAGTGGAAGAAGGACACAAGAATGACATACTTTTATTTCAACAAATGCTTTTGGAAATGATTTTTAAGAACAAAAACTAGAGACCTCCTGAAAGTCAGGTTAAAGGTTGTGCAGGCTGGGTGCAGTGGCTCACGCCTGTAATCCCAGCACTTCGGGATGCCAACGGGGGTGGATCACCTGAGGTCAGGAGTTCGAGACTTGCCTGACCAATATCATGAAACCCCATCTCTACTAAAAATACAAAAATTAGCTGGGCGTGGTGGCAGGCACCTGTAATCCCAGCTACACGGGAGGCTGAGGCAGGAGAATCCCTTGAACCCCGGAGGCAGAGGTTGCAGTGAGCTGAGATCCTGCCCTTGCACTCCAGCCTGGGCAACAAGAGCGAAACTCCGCCTCAAAAAAAAAAAAAAAAAAAAAAAAGATGTGCAAAGATGCATATGATGAACTGCATTTTCCTTGGAGCAGTTGGTATTCCCCACTCCTCTCACCCTCCTTGAACAGAGGGCCATTCGGGGAATGCGGGGAGGGGCACAGCACGGCAGGGGGTTCCTTGCTGCCTTCGCCACAGCGGGTGACTCAGACCCTGCTGCAGGCCGGAGAAGGCAGCCGCTTGGAAACCCCGGGGTTCAGTCCTCAGCCGGGTCTCGGGTCTCGATGTAGAACCCCGGAGTCTGTCTTCTGAAACCGACAAGGCTTCTCAATGGACAACAGAGGCTCCGGGGCTTCCGGAAACAGTTTCTCAAGAAACATTTCTGAAACTGCTTGGTGAAGGATGACTCCCGCAAGGGCGGCTGTCACCTGCCTGCTGGGCCCGCGCTGGGAGACTTGTCTATACATAAACTGTGCAGGTTAAAGACAGGCCAGGCCAAAGAAATAAGCTTGCAGAGGAGAGAAGGTTTTCCCCTATTTCCTTCCCCACCCCAGTCTCTGAAAGGTTTCTCAGAGCCTGGAGGGCACAGCATGAGCAATTTGCTGGGCTGGGGCTTGGCCAGGGAGGCAGGTGCCTGCCAGGGCAGGCTGGGACCACTCCCAGTCATCGTAACAAAAGATGACACAGAAGCAGATGGGAGAAAAGTCTGGGGAGAAACAACATGGGCAGAAAACCACAGAAATGTAAGTTTATAACACCCCTATGTTATCAGCCAGGGAACCATGGAGGCGCTGCAGGGTAGTAGCCCACCAGCAAGAGGCCAGGTTTCTCCTTCCAAGTGCTGAGGGAGGGGCTGGTGGTTCTGCTGAGGGGATGAGAAACCCAGCAGCAGCTGCAGCAGTTGGTAAAACAGGGGCACACCGGGTGCGGTGGCTCACGCCTGTTATCCCAGCACTTTGGGAGGCCAAGGCAGGTGGATCGCAAGGTCAGGAGACTATTATCCTGGCCAACATGGTGAAACCCTGTCTCTACAAAAAATACAAAAATTAGCTGGGCGTGGTGACATGTGCCTGTAATCCCAGCTACTTGGGAGGCTGAGGCAGAAGAATCACTTGAACCAGGGAGTCAAAGGTTGCAGTGAGCCAGGCACGGTGGCTGACATCTAATCCCAGCACTTTGGGAGTCTGAGGCAGGTGGATCACCTGCGGTCAGTAACTTGAGACCAGCCTGACCAACATGGTAAAACCCCTGTCTCTACTAAAAATACAAAATTAGCTGGGCGTGGTGGCACGAGCCTGTAATCCCAGCTACTCAGGAGGCTGAGGCAGGAAAATCCCTTGAACCTGGGAGGTGGAGGTTGCAGTGAGCCCAGATCACACCATTGCACTCCCACCTGGGCTACAAGAGTGAAACTCTGTCTCAAAAATAAAAGAAAGACAATAAAAGAAAATAAATAAAGAAAGCACTACTGGGTATCAACCAAAAGACTGACAAGCAAGTCTCCTCATCTGAACTTAGATGAGCTGTCATTTGAGCAACTTTAATTGACATCTCTTTACATATATGTCATATATTCCAGATCCCATAAAGTACTTCCCATGCATAATCCCATAGTATAGCAAAATTCTAATTTTTCTATAGGACTTTGTCATGTTTAATAAACAGTATTAGAACACACTCTGCAGTTGACAGTCTGTTAACCACAGATTTTTTTTCTTTTTTTTTTTTTTTAGACAGTCTCGCTCTGTCGCCCAGGCTGGAGGGCAATGGCATGATCTCAGCTCACTGCAACCTCCACCTCCCGGGTTCAAGAATTTCTCTGCCTCAGCCTCCCGAGTAGCTGGGGTCACAGGTGCCTGCCACCATGCACCGGCTAATTTTTGTATTTTTAGTAGAGATGGGGTTTCACCATCTTGGCCAGGCTGGTCTTGAACTCCTGACCTTGTGATCCACCCAGCTTGGCCGCCCAAAGTGCTGGGATTACAGACGTGAGCCACCTTGCCTGGCCTAATTTGTTGTTGTTGCTGCTGTTTTTTGTTTGGTTTTGAGACGAAGCCTTGCTCTGTCACCCAGGCTGGAGTGCAGTGGCGATCTTGGCTCACTACAACCTCTGCCTCCCGGGTTCAAGCGATTCTCCTGCCTCAGCCTCCTGAGTAGCTGGGATTACAGGCACATGCCACCACGCCCGGCTAATTTTTGCATTTTTAGTAGAGACGGGGTTTCACCATGTTGGTCAGGCTGGTCTCAAACTCCTGACCTCGTGATCTGCCTGCCTCAGCCTCCTGGGCTGCCTGCTGGGATTACCGGCATAAGCCATGGCGCCCAGCCTTAACTTTATCTTTTGTTTCAAGAATTATTATTTTTTGTTGTGCTTTTTGTTTTTTTGTTTTTTTGTGTGTTTGTTGTTGTTGTTTGAGACACAGTCTTGCTCTGTGGCCCAGGCTGGAGTTCAGTGGTGCGATCTCAGCTCACTGCAACCTCCACCTCCTTGAGCTCAAGTGATCCTCCTGCCTCAGCTTCCCAAGTATCTGGGACCACAGACATGCGCCACCACACCTAATTTTTTTGTATTTTTGGTATAGACGGGGTTTTGCCATGTTGCCCAGGCAACTCTTGGGCTCAAGTGATCGGTCTGCCTTAGCCTCCTAATGTATAGGGATTATAGGCACGAGCCACCACACCTAGTTACACAAATGTTTAAATGAAGCAAGACAACACTGTCAGTAGGTGAAAGGAAGGGGTGTACTTGGCACACCCTGTCTTGCGCCCTCCTACGAGGCTGTGTGTATATGTGTGTACCTCCCCCCATACCGTACGTATTGGGTTTTGTGAATGGCTCTAGACCTTTATGGCCAGAACACTCGCTTGGAAGAGGAGGGGGAAAAGGTCATCACTGCTTGCAGGCTGCAGGCATAATAAGCCACCATCCATCCCCTTCAGGAATTCTCCAGCTTAACTTTCAGTGTGAGAGAAGAAAGTGAAAAATCTCTGAGATGAGAAATTCTCTGAAAACAGGGAACACTCATTCCGTGGCATAGAAGGAGGTGTTGTCTAACTTTAAAAAATAAGGAAATTCGGCTGGGTACGGTGGCCCATGCCTGTAATCCAGCACTTTGGGAGGCCGAGGTGGGTGGATCACCTGAGGTCAGGAGATTGAGACCAGCGTGGCCAACATGGTAAAACCCCGTCTCTACTGAAAATAACAACAACAACAAAAAAAGCCGGGCATGGTGGTGGCACCTGTAATCCCAGCTAATCCAGAGGCTGAAGCAGGAGAATCGCTTGAACCCGGGAAGGGGAGGTTGCAGTTAGCCGAGATCGCACCAGTGCACTCCAGCCTGGGTGACAAGAGAGAAACTCCATCTCAAAAAAATAAAATAAAAATTCTCTGGAGGCCGGGCGCGGTGGCTGAAGCCTGTAATCCCAGCACTTTGGGAGGCCGAGACGGGCGGATCACGAGGTCAGGAGATCGAGACCATCCTGGCTAACACGGTGAAACGCCGTCTCTACTAAAACATACAAAAAACTAGCCGGGCGAGGTGGCGGGCGCCTGTAGTCCCAGCTACGTGGGAGGCTGAGGCAGGAGAATGGCGTGAACCTGGGAGGCGGAGCTTGCAGTGAGCTGAGATCCGGCCACTGCGCTCCAGCCTGGGTGACAAAGCGAGACTCCGTCTCAAAAAAAAAAAAAAAAAAATTCTCTGGAAAATAACATGATCAGCATCTTGTTATGGACTTTCATCTGCGTCAAATTCAGGGCCTGGCACCTGATATGTAAGTTGTCAGTGTGGAATGAGTGAATGAGTGAACAACACGTTTTTTCAAAGTATATTGACATTTTGGTTAGTTTCAAATAACCAAACAGTGCTCACACTTTTAGTGCAGATGACCCAGGCTAGTTTGAAAAATTGGCCTCTTACAAGCCTCTGTCAAGAGGGAACAAGATGGAGAAAAGAGTTCAAAATCGCAAAGTGTGGCCTTGCCTTACCTCAGAAGTCATGGGACGGTAGGAACAATAAAATAAGCTAATCCAAGGGGAAAATGGACTCTTGGGAAGAAGGCGGGGCCCCAGGGTCTCAGCCAGCTCCTCCCGTGGATCCCGGGGACCGAATTCCTCATCCTTTGTGGCACACGGACAATAATCCGACTGCTTTTCCCACCAGCCCAGGTCCCCACACACTGCACCCTTTCTCTCCCCACCAGCAAGGCGAACTGTTTTCTATAAGCCAGAAAAAGACCATAGAGCTACTTATCTTCCGTAAGTCCCAAGCTGTGGTTCAAAGACCAAAACAGCTGCTTCCTCCGCCACCCCACCCAGGTGGGCACCGCCAGCTGGCTGCCTGCTGCCATTAACAAGCGCATTCTAACCAGCAGCCGCTGGATTTTTCCATAGAGTGTGGGCAGCTATTAAGAGAACACTTGCCCAGAGAAGCCACTGGGCATGGCAGGGAATGAGTTTCAACCTCTTTGGTCCCAGAAATCTGGAATATACAGTCAAAAACAGATGACTCAGAACTAGATCCAGAAGTGCTTAATGGTTGCAGCCGCTTTCTGTGTGAATGTGTCTGTGACGTCTTCCCTGAAGCTTGTGCAGTAGAGAGGGGGAGCGTCCCAAGGTCACACAGCGATTGAACCATCGCACAGAGCAGGTACCTCAACTCTGAAGTTCCAGCCCAAGGGCTTTCCCCGCCAGCCAGTATCTCCAGGGCGAAGAAAGCCCTCAAATGCCAGAGGGCCCCACACTAGGTTTCAGGTCATCCCTCAGGTAATGGGTCCTGAGGGGCTGAGAAGCATTTCCCCGTCCCTATTCTTGTGTTCAATAACAGTGTTTGAGAGCCCTGGTGTTTGCTTTTTCTTTCTTTCTTTCTTTCTTTTTTTTGTTGTTGTTGTTGTTGTTGAAACTGGTCTTGCTCTGTCACCCAGTCTAGAGTGCAGTGGCACAATCTCAGTTCACTGCAACCTCCGCCTCCCGGGTTCAAGTGATTCTCCTGTCTCAGCCTCCCAAGTAGCTGAGACTACAGGCGCCAGCCACCACGCCTGGCTAATTTTTTGTATTTTTAGTAGAGACGGGGTTTCACCGTGTTAACCACCATGGTCTCAATCTCCTGACCTTGTGATCCGCCTGCTTTGGCCTCCCAAAGTGGCTGGGATTACATATGTGAGCCACTGCACCCGGCCGAGAGCCCCGGTTTAAAAGGTAAGTGGAGGCCAGGTGCAGTGGTTCATGCCTGTAATCCCAGCACTTTGGGAGGCCGAGGCTGGTGGATCACCTGAGGTCAGGAGTTTGAGACCAGCCTGGCCAATATGGTGAAACCCCGTCTCTACTAAAAATACAAAATTACCTGGGTATGGTGATGCATGTCTGTAATCTCAGCTACTCAGGAGGCTGAGGCAGGAGAATCTCTTGAATCCAGGAGGCAGAGGTTGCAGTGAGCCAAGATCATGCCATTATACTCCAGCCTGGGTGACAAGAGGGAAACTCCGTTTTCAAAAACAAAAAAAGTGAGCAGCGCACAGGGATGGACACCTGCTTAGAAGCCCAGTTAAAAAGTCCTCCTGGCCGGGCGTGGTGGCTCACGCCTGTAATCCCAGCATTTTGGGAGGCCGAGGCGGGTGGATCACGCGGTCAGGAGTTCAAGACCAGCCTGGCCAAGATGGTGAAACCCTGTCTCTACTGAAAATACAAAAATTAGCCGGGTGCGGTGACGGGTGCCTGTAATCCCAGTTACTTGGGAGGCTGAGGCAGGAGAATCGCTTGAACTCAGGAGGCGGAGGTTGCAGTGAGCTGAGATTGCTACACTCTAGCCTGGGCGACAGAGCAAGACTCTGTCTCAAAAAAAAAAAAAAAAAAAAAAAAGCCTCCTGCACCATGCACAGAGTGTTTCCCTCCTACTCTCTGCACCCACAGGTGTATTCATAGGCCAGCAGTGCACCTCTTTTGGGATGAAAGGACGAGGAATTCGGTCTCTAGAATCCATGGGCTGGAGCTGTTAAGGTTCTGTACTCCTCCCTCTCCCCAAGAGTCCTTTTTTCCCCCCTTAGATTGGCTTATTTTATTGGTACTTCTTTGGGGATAAAACTCTTTTGACTGTTAGCCTGTGAGTTGAATTAACAACTCATCTTTGAGCAAAATGTGTTTCTATTCCCCCCAGCGAAGTGTCACAGCCCTGAGGAAGTCTCCAAGCTGGCTGGGGCTCCTGATGAAGGTGCTGGTAGGAGCTCAGGGGATGTGTCTGGGCTAATGAGGGCCCTGTGGCTGGCCGCAGCACAAAACACGGGTTCCCCCAAATTCATTCATTCATTCATTCATTCATTCATTCATTCATTCATTCATTTAGAAATAGAGTCTCCCTCTTTTGCCCAGGCTGGAGTGCAGTGGTGCAATCATAGCTCACCACAGCTTTGACCTCCTGGGCTCAAGGGATCCCCCTGTCTCAGCCTCTCGAGTCGGTAGAACTGCAGGTGTGCACCACCATGCCCAGCTAATTTGTAAAATTTTTTGTAGAGATGTGGGCTCACTATGTTGCCCAGGCTGGTCTCAAACTCTTGGCCTCAAGTGATGCTCCTGCCTCGGCCTCCAAAAGTGTTAGGATTACAGGAATGAGCCACCACACCTGGCCCATATAACTTTTTTTTTTTTTTTTGAAATGGAGTCTTGCTCTGTCGCCCAGGCTGGAGTGCAGTGGCACGATCTCGGCTCACTGCAACCTCCATCTCCTGGGTTCAAGTGATTCTCCTGCCTCAGCCTCCTGAGTAGTTGGGACTACAGGCATGTGCCACCATGCCGAGCTCATTTTGTATTTTTAATAGAGACGGGGTTTCACTATTTTGACCAGGCTGGTCTCGAACTTCTGACCTCAGGCGATTCACCCGTCTTGGCCTCCTAAAGTGCTGGGATTATAGGTGTGAGCCACCCCACCTGGCTGTATCTTTGTTTCTTGCAACACACTTATACACATCACAATAGTCTTTTTTTTTTTTCTTTTGAGATGGAGTCTCACTCTGTCGCCCAGGCTGGAGTGCAGTGGTGCCATCTCGGCTCACTGCAAGCTCCACCTCCCAGGTTCACGCCATTCTCCTGCCTCAGCCTCCAGAGCAGCTGTGACTACAGGCGCCCGCCACCATGCCCAGCTAATTTTTTGTACTTTTACTAGAGACAGAGTTTCACCATGTTAGCCAGGATGGTCTCAATCTGATCTCATAATCCACCCGCCTCAGCCTCTCAAAGTGCTGGGATTACAGGCGTGAGCCACTGCGCCCGGCCCACATCACCATATTCTTTTACGGTTAATATAGATTTTAAAATTCTGCTTGCCATACAAGGTAGCCTGGTCCATTGGAGTTATCTGTTGTTATGGATCTAAAAGAATCTTCTGCAACCCTTCACTGTCTTTGAGTATTTTCATTTTTATTTATTTATTTATTTTTGAGATGGAGTCTCACCCTGTCACCTAGGCTAAAGTGCAGTGGTGCAATCTCAGCTCACTGCAATCTCTGCCTCCCAGGTTCAAATGATTCTCCTGCCTCAACCTCCCAAGTAGCTGGGATTACAGGTGCCCACCACCACGCTCAGGTAATTTTTGTATTTTTAGTAGAGACAGGGTTTTACCATGTTGGCCAGACTGGTCTTAAACTCCTGACCTTGTGATCCACCTGCCTCGGCCTCCCAAAGTGCTGGGATTACAGGCGTGAGCCACTGCACTCGGGCCTTTGGGTATTTTTAAAGAGTAAAGTGCCCTGAGGACTGTGTGTATAGGCAAGGGTCTTGCCCTCCCGCTGGATGGCTCTGGATGTAAAGTTATAGAAACACAGTTCCTGCATGTTTTCTAAGAGGCTTCTCAGTGTGGAGAGTGCAGAGTGCCAGCTGAGGGCCGGCCTGGCCCAGCTGGAGACGGAAGCCTGCCAAATGGACTCCATCCCTTAGGAACCGAGAGGACAGCCACCACCCAGAGTACCAGGCAGAAGCAGCCTGGGCCTCACAGTAGTTGCTCATCTGTAAATTACATGAGGGCAGGGATTATGTTTTGATCCCCAGTGTATCCCAGGCTCCTCACACAGTGCCTAGCACACAGTAATGCTCAATACACATTTTTTTTTTCTTAAATGGAGTCTTGCTCTGTCGCCCAGGCTGGAGTGCAATGGCGTGATCTCCGCTCACTGCAACCTCCGCCTCCTGGGTTCAAGTGATTCTCCTGCCTCAGCCTCCCAAGTAGCTGGGACTACAGGTGCCTACCACCATGCCCAGATAACTTTTTTGTATTTTTGATAGAGATGGGGTTTCATCATGTTGATCAGGCTAGTCATGAACTCCTAACCTCAGGTGATCCACCTGCCTTGGACTCCCAAAGTGCTGGGATTACAGGCATGAGACACCACAACTGGCCTCAATACACATTTTAGAGTGAATTTTGGTAGAAATTTTTTTTTGAGACAGTCTCACTCTGTTGTCCAGGCTGGAGTGCAGTGGTGTGATCTCGGCTCACTGCAACCTCCACCTGTAGGGTTCAAGGGATTCTCCTGCTTCAGCCTCCCGAGTAGCTGGGATGACAGGAGCACACCCCCACGCTAGGCTAGGTTTTTTTTTTTTTTTTTTTTTTTTTGTATTTTCAGTAGAGATGAGGTTTTGCCATGTTGGTCAGGCTGGTCTTGAACTCCTGCCCTCAAGTGATCCACTTGCCTTGGCCTTTCAAAGTGTTGGGATTACAGGTGTGAGCCACCACACCCGGCCTATTTCTTTAAAGAGATGGGGTCTCACTGTTTCCCAGGCTGGTCTTGAACTCTGGGATCAAGCGATCCTCCTGCTTCAGCCTCCCAAGTAGCTGGGACTATAGGTGTGCCCTACCACACCCAGCCCTAAATTAATTTTTTAAATGAAATCTCACTAAATGACATGACAGCAACTTTGCACAGATGAGTTGAGTTCACTTCATCTCCAAGCCAGTGGCCCCCAGAACCTCACCCATTCAGTTAGGAGCAAGAGGGTGCTGACAAGGACCCCATTAATAGGCCCGAACCATGCCATCCTCAGGAAGCTGGACTCATGGTTGCAGGCCCCTGTCCTCCCATGGGGCCACAGAAAATAGCAAAGGAAGTGAAAATGTCCCATCCATACCCAAGCTCTGAGACCACACCAGTGGTCTCAGAAGCTGAGTGTCTGAAAGCCAGGGGCCCAACACAGGGCACCTCTCCACAGCCTCCGTGTTATTTCTTTTTTTTTTTTTTTTTTTTTTTTGAGACGGAGTCTCGCTCTGCCGCCCAGGCTGGAGTGCAGTGGCCAGATCTCGGCTCACTGCAAGCTCTGCCTCCCGGGTTCACGCCATTCTCCTGCCTCAGCCTCCTGAGTAGCTGGGACTACAGGCGCCCGCCACCTCGCCCGGCTAGTTTTTTGTATTTTTTAGTAGAGACGGGGTTTCACCGTGTCAGCCAGGATGGTCTCGATCTCCTGACCTCGTGATCCTCCCGTCTCGGCCTCCCAAAGTGCTGGGATTACAGGCTTGAGCCACCGCGCCCGGCCTGTTATTTCGTAGCTGAACAAATTCTATCCCAGGCCTTTCTTCTCTCAGATCCCTCTTCCTCCTTCCTTACCTGGGTTCTGAATTCCAGGCATTACACCAACCACAGTCGTACACAAAAGGGCCTTGTGCTCAGATGTAGCCCTCTAAGCAACAGCAGCATCTGGAAGCCTGTTAGGAAGCAGAATCTCGGGCCCCACCCTGGGCACTGTCCAATCAGAATCTGCATTTTAAACATGAGCCCTTGATAGACTGGTTTGAGAAGCAGTGGGTTGGAGTAGTAATCGTCACTGAGATGACCATATCAGCATTCTATTTGCCTCCATAACAAATTATCACGAAATTGGTGGCTTAAAACAATACTCATAATCTCCCATTTCTGTAGGTCAGCGGTCTGGGCACAATGTAGCCCAGCTGGGTCCTCTACGCAGGGCCTCAGGGCTGGGCTCTGAAGGTTCTGGGGAGGATCTGGCTTCCAAGCTCGCTGGCTGTTGGCAGAATGCACTTCCTTCCACTTCCCACACGGCCACATCGAAAACAGCAAGGATGTGTCCAAACCCAGAGGCTTCAGGTCTCACTTCTGCTTATAGCTCCCGTGATCACACTGGGCTGCTGGATAATCCAGGATAATCTCCCTATTTTAAGGTCAACCCACCAATTACCTGAATTTCAGCTGCAAAGCCCCTCTTGCCACGTGATAGAGCGTAACCACGGGCACGGCCCGAGAAGGTGAAGGTCATGGGGGCCGAAATTCTGCCTACCACAGTGACTTCATCAGCAGCAGGTCCAGTTCGGGATGAATCGCCTCTGAAGGGTGGTCTCAAGCGCTCCAGCTGAAGTTTCGGCCATCTCCGCCGGCCACACCCCACTGGGTTCCTCCTCCCCGACTCTGGCTGTTTGATCCCATCTAGCCATCGCCCACTGTCCATGCTGCCATACAGCCTCTCAGCACATCCCAGTTCCCTCCTGCCCCTGAAGAGCTCTTACCTGAGGATGCGCATCATTCTGCAGGAAACTCCAGCTTTCCACACAATCCCCAGCTGTTCTCAGCCACCCAGAAAAAAGGATCATCAACGCTCGTGTGGAAAAACGGGACACATCTCATTTCACCCCACACTCCCTCAGCACAACCTGGGAATGTGACCTGCCGGGCAGCAACCCCAGAAGCACCACCACTCGGGTTCTCCCATGGGCGAGTGGCGCAGTCTTCGGGTATTCTCAGGATTCTCCTGCCCAGACAGGTGGCCAGCTAGCAGGAGTGCACACACTTCCACATACCAGCTAAAGTCAAATGATGGCTCAATCTTCTCCATCTACTAAATCAAATTGGTGCTAGGCTCCACGGCCAAGGATGCAAAGCTGGTTGCATCCTTCCAAACTGTGGTCTGTGAATGAGCAGTGGTAGGTATTACCTTGGAATTGCTACCTCTATAGAATCCCTCCTAGCGAACTGGAACCTGCATTTTAATGAGATACCCAGGTGATCTGTGAGCACATCCTGAAATCCTGAGGAAAACCCAAAATCAGCAGCAGAAAGGCGGACTCCAGCTGTGTCCAGGTATCCTTCGTTCCTAGTCCAGTCCTTACCCGGCCCATACAGACCCAGCTCCCGGCCACTCTTCCTCCTCCCTCAAGCACCACCTGTCTCTAGAGACCTTTCACAAAAATAAAACTTTGGGGAAGGGTGGGGCCTCTGGAATAATCCTGTCTCCCCACCTCACGGCCCCTCGCATATAAGCGCCATCACCATCATCACGCCACGTGCTGTGTCTCAGAGGCTGTTCCCTCCTAGTTTAAGATCTTTTCAGAGACCTCAGTCTGGCTGCTCCAGTCCTGGTATATAGCAGGTCTGCTAAATTGTTGTTAAACTCCCTTAATTTCGATAGATGAAGCAAGCAGAGCCAGGAAAAGTTGGGGAGATCAGCTAAGATCACTGGGCAGTCAGGAGCTGATCCACATCCAAACTTCTGAACCGGGGAGGCACACAAGATGCTTTGGTGACTTACATGTGTGCCATTTTTGTTTCTCTCCAAAACCCACCTTATGTTGGATGCCATCTCAATTCTTCTTTTATATTCTGAGAATGAGTCTTTTATCTAAGCTCATTAAAACAGAAATTCCATCCATATTTACTTCAAAAGACTCAAAAATGCAAATTTAATAGAATACTTAATATGAATTTCACAGGCACCAAAGTTTACAGCTGTTGAGGATGAGGTCACACTGGCTCAACTAAAGTCATGTCACCTCTCTCACCTTGTAGCCTTCTTTTATCCTTGTTTTATACTCTTAAGCGATAGCATAAAGAAAATCAAAACGCAGAAAAGGTTTGCTGTAATCACTCCAAGAATAATTTCCTTCAGTGAAAATCTCTTTATCACTATGATTTTAGTGACAGAGGGACAAACAGAGCTCTCACGCGGGGCTGAGTGCCCACTAGCAAAGGGCAGAGGCTGCCACCAGGCCACCAAGGCCCATCTGGCCAGGCAAGGCCACCCACAGCCCTCACATTTACTCCAAACGGTCATTCTTGAGCCAGCTGGGTTGGGTCCCACCCCTTCTGGCATGTACCACCACAGACAAAACCTCAAGAATATCTGCTTTGCATTTTTTTGTTTTTGTTTTTGGAGACAGAGCGTCTCCCTCTGTCACCAGGCTAGAGTGCAATGGCGTGATCTCAGCTCACTGCAACCTCCGCCTGCCAGGTTCAAGCAATTCTCCTGCCTCAGCCTCCTGAGTAGCTGGCACTACAGGCACGCACCACTACGCCCAGCTAACTTTTGTATTTTTAGTAGAGATGGGATTCCATGTTGGCCAGGATGGTCTCGATCTCTTGACCTCATGATCCACCCACCTTGGTCTGCCAAAGTGTTGGGATTACAGGCATGAGCCAGTGCACATGGCCGCCTTTTTTTTTTTAAAAAAGGAGAAAAGTAACAACAAACAATAGCCTTAAGAAAAACCAAGAATCACCACAGATCATATGGGAAGCACAACTTTCTCAACAAAGTAACCCAAATTATGACGAATAATCCTACCAAGAACACACCTAACACTGGAGGGGAAAGAATGCTTACACACAACTGTTGTTTGCTTTGAAGATTTGAATAAGTTCCAAGTTTTTATATTTCACAATTTATATACTTTATTACAGTCCACAGTCTGCTAAATAAAAGCAGTAACAAGATATTTCACAAACTATTGTACAAATTAAGTCTTATGAATTTAATCTCATAAAAAATTAGGTGCATAGTCATACTGGCTAACCTAAAAATGCTATTGTTATCTACAGCCTAAAATACTTTATAAGAGACAGTTCCAGCACTAAAAATTAATCCCAGTTTTTTTTTTTTTTTACAGGTTTTACAACAAAACGTTTGTGCTCTTAATCAAAAAGATCCAGACTAATTCAGCATGTAAAAAATAAATTTTACAAAGAACCCAAGATAATATTTTTCAAATACACTTTTATTTTCTTTTTTTTCCTTCCTCACATACAGAACTTCTCCACATACCACATTTCTTGCAGCTATAAAGTCACTTGATGTTGGCCGGGTACCATTTTATCCCTAAAACTCTGTTGACATCAAAATATGACAGTGTTATATCCATAAAATATTTACATAGCACAGCATATTAAGCTTTAGACACTTGGCAATTAAACCACATAAAAAGAGGACAAGACCCCCATCCTACATGTTTGGAATCAGGTGTTCACCGGTCCCTATCTGGCGACTGTACACTGGTTCAAAGGGCAGCAGAGGCAACAGGCAGTTACTTCAGAGGACACTGAACACTATGATCTGGAAGCACGTTATGATGTAACCCAGCGTCATGTACCACACACCTTTCTCCAAGGTGGTCTCATAATTCTAGAATGGAAGGTCCAGCTGATACAAAATGAAGACAGACAACACAACATTTACTCTGTGGAGATATCCTACTCATACTATGCACGTGCTGTGATTTTGAACATAACTCGTCCCAAAAACTTGTCACGATCATCCTGACTTTTTAGGTTGGCTGATCCATCAATCTTGCACTCAACTGTTACTTCTTTCCCAGTGTTGTTAGGAGCAAAGCTGACCTGAACAGCAACCAATGGCTGTAGATATCCCACCTGGCAATAAAAGGAAAAGACATTAATTCAAACTCTATGGAAACTTTATACTTTTCTCTACCAGGAATTGGCTTATTCTGTAAATTTTCTTTTTGAGACTCTGTCGCCCAGGCTGCAGTGCAGTGGTGCAATCATGGCTCACTGAAGCCTCAACCAATCCTCCCACCTCAGTTTCCTAAGCAGCTGGGACTACAGGCGCATGCCACCACAGCCCACTAATTTTTAAATTTTTTTGTAGAGACAGGGTCTCTCTGCCCAGGCTAGTCTCAAACTCCTGGCTTCAAATGGCCCTTCCACCATGCCGTCCCCAAGTGCTGGGATTATAGGTGTGAGCCACCACATGTGGCTTGTAAATTAAAATAATAATAATAAAATAATTTAGATCTATTATTTTCTGTTCTCTGCATTCTTTTTAATTTTTTTGAGCCATAAGTCCATACCTGTAATTACTGATAAAAATGTTGGCTATGTGTGACAGCTCATGCCCCTGAACTCAAGTGATCCTCTTGCTTTGTCCTCCCAAAGTGCTAGGATTACAGGCATGATCCTAGCCACCACACCCAGCCTATTATCATTATTTTTTTTTTTTTGTGAGACGCAGTCTTGCTCTGTCACCCAGGCTGGAGTGCAGTGGCACAATCTCGGCTCACTGCAACCTCTGACTCCCGGGTTCAAGTGATTCTCCTGCCTCAGCCTCCCAAGTAGGTGGGATTACAGGCACCCGCCACCACGCCCAGCTAACTTTTGTATTTTTAATAGAGACGGGGTTTCACCATGTTGGCCAGGATGGTCTCGATCTCCTGACCTCGTGATTCATCTACCTCAGACTCCCAAACGGCTTGGGATTACAGGCGTGAGCCACCGCACCCTACCCTTATCATTATTTTTTAATATTCTTTTTTGAAATGGAGTCTGTTGCCCAGGTTGCAGTGCAGTGGCACCATCTCAGCTCATTGCAACCTCTACCTCCCAGGTTCAAGCGATTCTCCTGCCTCAGTCTCCCATGTAGCTGGAATCACAGGTGCCCACCACCATACCCAGCTAATTGTTATATTTTTAGTAGAGACAGGGCTTTGCCATTGTTACTAAAGTTGGCCAGGCTGGTTGCGAACTCCTGACCTCAGGTGATCCACCCATCTCGGACTCCCAAAGTGCTGGGATTATAGGCGTGAGCCACCGCACCAGCCTATTTTTTTTTTTTTTTTTTTGAGACATTGCACTCTGTTGCCAGGCTGGAGTGCAATGGTGCAATCTCAGCTCACTGCAACCTCTGCCTCCCGGGTTCAAGCGATTCTCCTGCCTCAGCCTCCTGAGCAACTGGGATTACAGGAGGGTGCCACCATGCCCAGCTAATTTTTGTATTTTTAGTAGAGACAGGGTTTCGCCATGTTGGTCAGGCTGGTCTCGTACTCCTGACCTCGTGATCCGCCCACCTCAGCCTCCCAAAGTGCTGGGATTACAAGCATGAGTCACTGTGCCCGGCCTTAATTTTTAATATTCTATAATCTTGATTTTAATTTACCTTTTCATCTGTAAGTTGTTTAAGAGACAGTTTCCACTTTTCCCTCCCCCCATATAGAAGGGTCTTTTTAATAATTTTTAGCTTTATTGCATTGTAATCACAATGTATTGATTGTAATTGTAATGTATTTCTACTTTATGGAACTTAAAAGATTTTATTATTATTTATTAATTTAAGTTAATTTGTTTTGAGAAAGATTTGTTCTTATTCTCCAAGCTGGAGTGCAATGGCACAATCTAGGCTCGCTGCAACCTCTGCCTCCTAGGTACAAGGGATCCTCCTGCCTCAGTCTCCCAAGTAGCTGGGATTACAGGCATGTGCCCCCATGCCCGGCTAATTCTGTATTTTTAGTAGAGACCGGGTTGCTCCATGTTGGTCAGGCTGGTCTCGAACTCTTGACCTCAGGTGATCCGCCCACCTCAGCCTCCCAAAGTGCTGGGGTTACAGGCGTGAGCCACCATGCCAGGCAGTAACGAGCTTTTTTATTTTCTCCTCACATGATACTTATTGATGACGGAGGAAAAAAAGTAACTTTATATTGTAGAAACCTGGCTGACACCACCTTAACCAAGCAATCAAGGTAATATCACCATTAATGGAACGAAATGATACCATGTCCCTCCTGACACTCTGAGAACTCAACATTTCTTCTGAGGCACTCATGCCAAAATGCACAACCTATATTTAATCATGAAAAACCACCAAACTCAAACTAATGAACATAAAATAAGCCATAAAAGGCCTGTACTTATTCTTGAAGAGTACAAAGGCATGAACAGACTGAGGAAATATTCCAGACTATAGGTTGCTAAACATATTAACAGTGTGACATCTTGGATCAGGAAAACACTCTTGTACTTCACTATAAAGAATATTACTGCAACAACTGATGGATTTTCAATGAAGTCTACAGATTCATAAGAGTACTATATGTTACCTTCCTTTGTTAACTGTACTATGGTTATCGTCTTTGTTTTCTGTTGCTTATAACACAATACTTGAAACTGGGTAATTTATAAAGGAAGGAATTTATTTCTTACAGTTAATGGAGGCTGAGAAGACCAAGATCAAGGAGCTGCATCTGGTGAGAGCCTTCTTTGCTGCTGGGGACTTTCAACAGAGTCCTGAGGTGGTGCAAGGCATCACATGGCCAGGGGGCTGAGCATGCTGCTAGCTCAGGTCTCTCCTCCTCTTCTTATAAAGCCGCTAGTCCCACTCCTATGGTAACTCACTAGTCCACTAACTTTTTTTTTTTTTTTTTGAGACAGAGTCTTGCTTTCTCGCCCAGGCTGGAGTGCAATGGTGCAGTCTTGGCTCACTGAAGTCTAGGTTGAAGTGATTCTCCTGCCTCAGCCTCCCGAGTAGCTGGGATTACATGCACCCACCACTATGCCTGGCTAATTTTTGTATTTTCAGTAGAGATGGTGTTTCACTGTTAGTCAGGCTAGTCTAGAACTCCTGACCTCAGGTGATCTGCCCACCTCGGCCTCCCAAAATGCTGCGATTACAGGCGTGAGCTACCACACCCAGCCGCAATGAGCTTTTGGTTTTCTTCTTTTTTGAGATGGAGTCTCTTTGTTGCCCAGGCTGGAGTACAGTGGCACGATCTCGGCTCACGGCAACCTCCAACTCCCAGGTTCATGCCATTCTCCTGCCTCAGCCTCCTGAGTAGCTGGGACTACAGGTGCCCGCCACCATGCCCGGCTAATTTTTTGTAATTTTTAGTAGAGACAGGGTTTCACCATGTTAGCCAGGATGGTCATCTCTTGACCTCGTGATCTGCCCAATTTGGCCTCCCAAAGTGCTAGGATTACAGCCATGAGCCATGGCGCCTGGCCTTGATTTTATTTTTTGGGTGGGGGTGGGGGGGACGGTGAGGACAGAATCCCATTCTGTTGCCCAGCCTGGACTGTGGTGGTACAATCTTGGCTCACTGCAACCTCCACCTCCTGGGTTCAAGCGATTCTCCTGCCTCAGGCTCCTGAGCAGCTGGCACTATAGGCACACGACACCACACCCAGCTAATTTTGGTATTTTCAGTAGAGAGAGGGTTTCACCAAGTTGGCTGGGCTGGTCTCGAACTCCTGACCTCAGGTGATCTGCCCGCCTTGGCCTCTCAAAGTGCTGTGATTACAGGAGTAAGCCACCGCACCCAGCCTTGATTTTCTTTTTAAGTACTTTTCTACTTTCTCTACATAAGCATATACTACTACCTCTATATTGAAAAAGAAAATGACATTTTAGAAATAATCATCTAACTTTAATTTATCTGCTTGGGTTCTGTGTTCTGAATTGTAGATGTGGGAATTCCATTTACCATCATCATTAAAATAAAACAAAACCTGAACAGATGATGCACAAATTAAACAGGGCTTGGGTCTACCTACCCCAGATAGGGGGTACGCCCACAGATGCTCCAGCTTCCCAAAAGAGTAATTACCACATACAAACTTCTAAATACTTACATGCAGTTTTTTCCCATAATATGGGAAATATTTTAAGTCTATCATTCCATTATGAGGATAAACTGCTACATTTGGTATATCTTCATTCTAAAGTTGAAAACAAAAGAAATCCTCTTTAGGGTCACAAAAAGAATTTCTAAAAACTATGTTTATAATTAAAGCAGTATCAATCATGAACAGTTTGGAGAAACTACAATGCTGCTCTTACTATATTATCATTACAAGTGTACTTCTGAGAAGAAACTTACTCATCTTGATTGCAAATATTATCTAACTAAACCCTTCCACATGAACTATCCTGATTCTTATGCTTCCAGATACACTCTATACTCTTTTTCATGAGAGTCCCTTCTTAATTATAGCCAGTTCCACTCATGTACTCCGGTAAAATCTTACCTGCCCTCCAAATACCAAATGCCAGCCTTTCTACCTACTAACAGCAGGAATGCACTAGCAGGTTTGGGACCAGTGTTTTCCTGAAATGAAGAAAATACTGTGCTTCCAGACTGGAAAGCAATGGCCACCACGAGGCGCCAACCTAGAATGCAGCACTCAGGCCTGGGAGACAGCAGGTGTCAGTTTCATGTGATTAACAACCAGAACTGCAACCAGAGGGAAGCACGAGGGAAAACTTAAGGTACTCCCAGCAAAACTCTTCTTGACAAATTTAAATACTGTATTTCTCAGGGATAAATTTATGAGCATATACAAATCATTAAGTATTACTTGTCTACTGGAATTCCATGTTTACCAACACATATAAACATATTCCATGCTTATCAACATATAAATCAAGCACCACCTATAATCCAATTCATTCATGCTATTAGTTATTTCTAGTATCATTCATGATAAATTAGCAATTTATGAAAATTCGCATGTAACACTTTCCAAATGGGCCTAATTCTAATGAGTTAACTTTAACACAGACTGAGTAGTAGCAAACGGACCACAATGATTAACATTAGTGCTGGGTTTACGGAGCACTAGTTACAATAAAACATTATTAAATACTTGAATTTTATATCTATATATTAAAAAATTTTTTGAGACAGGGTTGAAAGCACACATGAAACAGCATAAAACAAAACTAAGAATCCACTCTAAGGAGTTGTAGATTCTGCTCATTTCGTTTCATTATGAAGCAGCATATGGCTGTGGGGTGGGATAAGAAACAGATGAAAGGCACCGGCCAGACAGCACAAAGCACAGAGTGGTGATGCGCCCCACCCACCAGACAAGCTCTAATGATCCAGATGAAGAATATTTGCAAAGGGCAGGAAGTAACTATGCTAGGAGAAATCGCAAAAGCAATTTTCAGTCACTACTCAAACTCCACCCTTCATTTGTACTCTTTAACTTAAAAAATAAGCTTAAAATCAAAGATAACATTTTATATTAGAGAAAAACTAGTCACTTTGATATCAGTGCTTTTCTGCATTAATTGCTTTTGTTGAACCTATTTTACCTTAATATATGACCTTCATTTACAGAACGCATTTCCCTAAAATCAAAAAAAGGTTTTTCTTTGAGAAACAGTTTAGAGTACCTTGGAGTGTGTTTTCTTTCTTTTTCTTTCTTTTTTTCTCTTTGAGACAGAGGTCTCATTCTGTTGCCTAGGCTGGAGTGCAATGGCCCGATCTCGGCTCACTGCAGCCTCCTCCTCCTGGGTTCAAGTGATCAAGTGATTCTCCTGCCTCAGCCTCCTGAATAGCTGGGATTGCAAGTGTGTGCCACCATGCATGGGTAATTTTTGTATTTTTAGTAGAGACGGGGTTTTGTCATGTTGGCCAGGCTGGTCTTGAACTCCTTACCTCAAGTGATCCGCCTGCCTCGGCCTCCCAAAGTGCTGGGATTACAGGCATGAGCCACCACGCCCAGCCCAGTGTTTCCCACCAGATACCACACTTAGCTTACGCTTCCCTCCTTCAGGCCTAACAAGTCTTAGTGGGCAGCATCAATGACAGAGCAGGGCACTGGGGCTCAGAGTTAAGCCAGGTGCTCAAGACCACCAGGTGTGGCAGACGCTCAACTGCTCTCTCAGTGTGGGCCTAAACCATGCTCTTGGCAGGATTTTTCTTAATCTTTTAATTTATACCTTCTGTGAAAATAAACATTTAGAAATTGTGAAATATTAAAATGAGTATCTGAATAATGAGATACTCAGGGTGAATCATATATGTCATAATTTTCTAAGTATATGAATAACATCATGTTTTTTTTCTTTTTGCAACGGAGTCTCGCTCTGTTGCATAGGATAGAGCAGAGTGGCGCAATCATGGCTCACTGCAACCTCTGCCTCCTGGGTACAAGTGATTATCTTGCCTAAGCCTCCCAAGTAGCTGGGATTACAGGCACGTGCCACCACGTCAGGCCATTTTTAAATTTTTAGTAGAGACAGCGTTTCGCCATGTTGGCCAGGCTGGTCTCGAATTCCTGACCTCCGGTGATCCGCCTACCTTGGCCTTGCAAAGTGCTGGGATTGCAGGTGTGAGCCACCATGCCGGGCAATAGTATCATATTGTAAACTATGAACAACTAACTCTAAGAACCTACTGATGGTCACTAAGTTCCACCAAAACAAAATGGAGTTTAAAAAATAATGCATTTTGTTTCTTCCCACTTTTGATTTTCTTAATATGATTCATTTTCATAATAAAATAAAATACTGGGAAAAAAATGTCATAAATATGAACATTACACCTTTTGCAGGAATCATCTTTTAAGTTGATATATATTAAAAGGCCACCTTGGCCACCTGCGGTGGTTCACGCCTGTAATCCCAGCACTTTCAAAGGCAGAGGCGGGTGGATTGCTTGAGGCTAGGAGTTCAAGACCAGCCTGGCAACATGGAGACACCCTGTCTCTACAGAGAGAGAGAGGAAAAAAAAAGCACCTCCAAGTATGGTCAGTGTTTGTATTTTCAGGACTCTAACTTGTATAAAAGCAATTAAGGCAGAACAAAATCAATACAAGACAAATAAAAGACGTATTACGAAAAAGAACTAAAGAATTTAAAGAACACTTGATACAGACAAATCTAATAGCAAATTGCAATTATGATACGCAGTAAATGCTTCCTTCTGTTCTGGAGAGCCACATCTCTAAAATTTATGGGTTCTAACTGTTTTGTTACTTGTAACTAGCCCAGGGATAAAATGCCAGATTTTACAAACATTTCTTCCACTTTTGTGTTTTTCTAAAAGCAAAAAAAAAAAAAAAAAAAAAAAAAAAAAATTCCACAACTAAACAAACAAAATTTAAAACCCACCTGCTTTGATTATTTTATGTACTTCACACACATCTCTCCAAAGCAAAAGGGAAAGCTAACTGAAATCGGAATCATTAAATCTGGATTTTTCATTAACACTCCCCCCAACTATTCTAGAAGCGAAGGATACATAATAGATAAACAACAAGAACAATGCATTTAAAACCTTAAGGGGGTCGGGTGTGGTGGCTCGCGCCTGTAATCCCAGTACTTTGGGAGGCCGAGGCAGGCGGATCACAAGGTCAGGGGATCAAGACCATCCCGGCCAACATGGTAAAACCCCGTCTCTACTAAAATACAAAAAATTAGCCAGGCGTGGTAGTTGGTGCCTGTAGTCCCAGCTACTCGGGAGGCTGAGGCAGGAGAATTGCCTGAAGCCGGGAGGCGAAGGTTGCAGTGAGCCGAGATCGCATCACTGCACTCCAGCCTGGGCAACAGAGAAAGACTTCGTCTCAAAAAAAAAAAAACAAAAAACACACATCTTAAGGGAAGAGGTATATGGAATTGTTTATACTGGCCAAAGCCTTACACAATTTAAAGCTTAGGAAAATAATTTAAAGCTTTTGCGCTTCTGGCTTGAATGTGTTTTCCTTTCAAGTGATATTGGCTTTGTAGACCCAGGATTCCATCCAAGCTAATCCATGCCGCCTGCCCACAGGCTCCTGTATACAGGCGCACTGTCATGCAATTAGCACTTCCACCCAGCTGAAGCCCAGCACCCAAGCCCCAAGAACTTCCTACCAGAAAGCTTTGTGAACCAGCCCTGAGGCTCATGAAGGGTTACCCAACATTTTTTCTAAACGTATCCTGTAGCTATAATGTTCTGACTTGAGAGCTGACAGTATATGCTGCCCACTAGATTTTTATAAGAATGTATCAAGAAAAGCTCAGCCGGGCGTGGTGGCTTATGTCTGTAATCCCAGCACTTTGGGAGGCCGAGGCGGGCGGATCATGAGGTCAGGAGACGGAGACCATCCTGGCTAACACGGTGAAACCCCGTCTCTACTAAAAAATACAAAAAATGAGCAGGGTGAAGTGGCTCATGCCTGTAGTCCCAGTTACTCGGGAGCCTGCGGACAGAGAATGGTGTGAACCTGGCAGGCGGAGCTTGCAGTGAGCCGAGATCGCGCCAATGCACTCCAGCCTGGGCGACAAAGCGAGACTCCGCTCCCATTAAAAAAAAAAAAAAAGAAAGAAAAGAAAAGCTTAGCTTAGATGTAGTATCTGGTTTTAAGTGAGATTCTGGCTTGCTTTTTTTTTTTTTTTTTTTTTTTTGTACAGAGTCTCGCTCTGTCGCCAGGCTGGAGTGCAGCAGCGTGATCTCGGCTCACTGCAAGCTCCGCCCCCTCGGTTCCAGCGATTCCCCTGCCTCAGTCTCCTGAGTAGCTGGGACTACAGGCGCCCGCCACCACGCCCGGCTAATTTTTTGTATTTTGGTAGAGATGGGGTTTCACCATGTTGGCCAGGATGGTCTCGATCTCCTGACCTCGTGATCCGCCCGCCTTGGCCTCCCAAAGTGCTGGGATTACAGGCATGAGCCACCGCGCCCGGCCGACTCTGGCCTTTTGTACAAGTTTCCCACTGAGCTGTCTGTGGCATAAAGAGGTAAAGTGAATTGCCAGTGGTCACACACACATAATTTCAACCCAGATGAGAAACCATAAACTTCCTGGCTTTTTATGCTACTCTGAATAGTGAATACTCTTAAAATATTAGTAAGGACACTCCAAATCGGGAGTTCTCAAAATGTGTGCCTCAGACCAGCAGCATCAGCATCACCTGAAAACTTTAGTTAGAAATGCAAATTTTGGGCCTGCGCGGTCGCTCATGCCTGTAAGCGGGCAGATCACGAGGTCAGGAGATTGAGACCATCCTGGCTAACACGGTGAAACCCCGTCTCTACTAAAAAAAAGCACACAAAAAATTAGCCTGCCGTGGTGGCGGGCGCCTGCAGTCCCAGCTACTTAGAGGCAGGAGAATGGGTGAACCCGGGAGGCGGAGCTTGCAGTGAGCCGAGATCACGCCAGTGCACTCCAGCCTGGGTGACAGAGTGAGACTCTGTCTCAAAAACAAAAACAAAAAAAGAAAAAAAGAAAACGCAAATTTTGGGCCCTATCTCAGACCTACTGAGTCAGAAACTATGGGAATGGAGCCCAACAAGCCAACATGATTCTGATGAATGATCGTTTGAGAGCCACTGAACAAGAAGTTTCTGCCCAAATAAGCAGCCCATTAACAGTAAAAAGAATTTTTTTTTCACAACTTTAAAAGTGATTTCAATGTAACATTTTAAGTAAAATATTTCTGTCCTACTATCGGAGTTGAAATGTTAATATTTAGCACAATGATAAGTTTAGAACTTAATGTCTCCTCAGAACTCTTACCCATCTTTTACATTATTTGTCTTAGTGGCATTTGCAGCATGGAGAGAAAACAAAAGAAAGTTATGAGATGAAAACTGCACAGTATTCTGGAAAAAAATTAAGCAGGGACAGGGGAGATAAATGCTTCTACCTTAAGGAAAATGTACCATATTTCATTAAATCTCAGATAGCATTGATAGCTAGCATGTCAACTAACAAACTATTAAGAAAGAGAAAAATGTCATGATACAGTATTAAGACACCATCAATTATAAGGGTACCCAATTTCAGTGTTACTGAGCTGGCAGAAAAAAAGTAAATCTTAGAATTGATGAAATATGGTATATGTGAAAATAAAGGCAATGTGTGCAAAATCAAATACACATGGAAAATGTCTTTCTGAATTATCATTAAGGAAGAGAAAGACTACTCTCAAAAAGGTTGGTGGAATTTTATTCTAAGGCACTACAAAGGACTTTAAAATGTGACAGGGAAGAAAAAAGACGACTAAATCCTTAGACTTTTAAAGTATTTTAAGAAACATCAAAGATTTAACAGGAGTTATTTTTTGAATACTAACCTTCGAAACACAATCTATCCTTGGCACTCCTTCAGGCTTTAATCCAATTATCTAAGGTTAAGAAATAGTGATAAATTTAAACATCACGTAAGTATGCAATGGAACTTCCTCCCTCTGTTGCTGGGGACAAGGGATGAAGACTTTGAGATTAACACCAACTGTATATTAACCCAGTGAGTTACATCTGCCTTTTACTTTAATCTTATTTGAGGGGATTAAAATGAACTTTTAAATAAAATAACTTCAGCAATCAGGTATCTTATTACTGTCCTGGGCAATTTAGAAAATAAATCAATTACCAAAGATTTAACTGAAACAAAAGTACCCTTTGCTACCCTTAAAATAACAAACAAACAGAAACCCTTAAATCTAATTATTAGTATTTATATGAACAAATAATTTAATGTAAATAATAAGAACTGCAGAGGCACAATAATTAACTGTTCTTCACAAAACTATACTAGGTCACACTCTCCATATTTCCATGAGGGCCCCACTGAGCCTCACTGTATCTCATAACCCATCTGCTCCCCAAAAGGCACGCCCTGGGAGAGCCCTATTTTAAGACTCCTTTCATGTATGTAGGTGACAGAATTGAATCCTAACATATTTATACATTTTGTGAGATAATTTTTTGCATTCTGAATTTATATGCAGTTTCCATGTGAATGCATGTAAAATCTAAATATTGCTCTCAAAAGACAAGTATTGTTGTGACCTAATAATAATGTCAATAGTGCTAACTGGGAACTGTACTGGTATGAAACCCCCTGCTACACTACATAAGCTCATCTCATCACTGATTCCTGTGTCTGATGCTGTCCTCCTGCCAAAGCCAGGCCCTGAGTCATCAGCAAGTATGGTCTCAGACCATTATCATTCAAAGAGGCCATCTTGGGAAAGAAAACAAACCCCCGAGGTTGATCCTCTCCTGGCTTTCTACTGGGAACAAATTTTCAGCAACCTAGATGTTGTGAGGATACTTCTAGTAGACTGGGATTACAAAAGGCATCTCTGTTAAAACAAACTTAATTCATTTTATAAACTAGATCTAGTTTCACATTACTTTCAGCTTACTTTGTTAACTTCAATTCTTACTTCTGAATAAAGTCTAGTTGAAACATCCCACTAGTCATTTACTGAGCACCTAGAATGCTATGGGACAATCTGGAAGCTGTCAGTTATCCAAGGCCTCCCAAAGGGATGAAGGAGAGGCTGGAGGGGTGTCAGTCTGGGCACCTCAGGGCCTAGCTGGTTCTCCCTACAGGGAAGCTCCTTATTTAGCAGTGCCAACTTCAAAAGACTCAAGTTTTACTTTTATTAAGGCTGGTGGCAATTTGCTCACCAATGATGACTTACAAACTCATGATTTTGAGAAGTCTACACCTGTTTAAATGACCAGGAATGACTTCACTCAGACTTTGCAGGCCTCAAAACAGTAAGTGCATCAGAATACAACTCTGAAGTACATTTACACAGCAGCAAGGCACAGGGGCTAGGGATCACTTTGTGACTCAAGAAAAGCTGTTATCAGGTTCTGTTGCACAATGACCCTAATTCATTAGCTTCTTACTTTGCTCATTACTATACAATTCAGGGAGCCCTCCTGTAAAACAGCAAAATGCTGCTACTTTGGATACAAGTGCAACATCCCACTGAACTCGTCAGAATGGGATTTATTTGTATTTCTGTTACTTAATTACATACACATATACATATACTATAAAACAATGTTTCGCTACTGAGTATTTCGAAAAAGTTAAATAAGCTTAAACTTTATGGAGTCTGCAGAATTTTAAATTATTTCACAACACAGGATTCAAAGATGAGCACTGCACCCTAACAAGACTCTGCTTTGGTTATGACAAGGAGAACACTTGCCCCTTGGAGCATTAATCTGGTAAAATGCATGTAGGCGTTTCCAAAGAAGAAAAGTTTAAGTTACTTTAACTCCTTACTCCATGATTAATCTATGAACCTCTCTTTTTTTTTGCCATATAAACTTTCTTCCAGTGAGTAATAAACATTACTGCTAGCCTTTAAAGCAAGCTACCCCCCCAATGATAACTTTTAATAAGTTATTTACCATTAACCCAACCCAAACAATCTAAAAATAGTTGCCTCCTTAAAAGAGAATACTAGAAAAAAAGCAGCAGCAGAGGTAAAATATGTACGTACTCTGTTCATTTTCACAAGAATACAAGGGTTTCCTTGGGAATAGCCAAAATCAGGATCATTCATACCACTGCATGCTTGAAGTAATGAAATAGGAAACTGACATGCAACATAAACTGGACCCTTCTGTTCAAAAAGTGCTCCATCAGGACAGACTGTGAGGTTCTTCTGTTCTTCTAAAGTATACGCTAAAAAGGAAACATACATGTGCACTAGATCAGCCAAAAAAGGTATTAAAAACAACCAGGAATATATAAACCTTTGGAAAATGTTCTTCAAAGACAAAAACAGCAATGTCAATTACCAGATAACTTTAGGGAAAGAATGTTAAGTTTGCCCCTTTACCTTTTAACAGCTAACTAGTGCTCTAAAGTTACTGCATTTCAATAATCATACAAACTGGATTATAGATCCATCTCTTCTGTCACCATTAGGTGGCGGTACCAGCCATGGCTAAAGCATTATCTCAATGCCTTCTGCATGCTTGGTGATACAATGGAGAGGATGTAAAAAGGCACTGCTGCTGCCCTCATGGAGCTTACGGTTTTGTGGGGAAGACAGACATTAAGTGAGTATAAAATCAGAATTGCAGAGGTATGAAGACATAGTGTTATGACAACCTACACTTAAAAAAAAAAAAAAGCAACTGAGCTGAATGCAGAAGGGAATGTGGTAGTTAATGAAGCTAGGAGAAGCACTTCCAATGAAGGAAGGTAGAAGCCAGACCACACAGTCTTGTAAACTGTGTTAAAGAATTTTGAGGGGTGCGGGTGAGTGTTCTGCCAAACAGCAATTAACAACCCACTAAAATATTTTAAACCAGGGCAAGTGGATAGTATGAACATACTTATGAAATTAACTCTGACTTCTCTGTGGGGTCAGTCCAGAAGGGAAAAAGAAGGGACCCGGAAAACGAGTTAGGAGACTATTAAAACAGCCCAGGTGAGAGACAACTAGCTCATAGAAGGGGGTTTTTAGCAGAGATGGAGTCTAAAGTGATAAAGGAGTAAAATGGTTAGAACTTGGCAATGGGAGGGAAGAGGGAGGAGAAATATGCAACAGACAATACAATTCTGCTCTGTACTCGGCAGTGTTTAGTCCAAGAGGCACACAGTGAGCAAGCCTGATGTGATCCCTGCCCTCAATGAGCTTACTCCAGTGAACAACACTTACTAATAAATAATTAAGATATAACAGTGCCTCAGTAAGAACTATTGGTGTGTGGGTGCAATTGGTACCAGAAAAAGGTATTGAATTCAACCAAAATAAGAACCAAATTTCAAAGAGTATGCCTCAAAAAGGAAGTGTAAAGTCTTTACCTTGGGGGGAAAAAATCACTGTCAAAATGTTTGGTTTCATCTTATGCTTATCCGAAACTAGGTTACTGTGGGAACTATGTACTCATTTAAAAGCAAAGAATGATTCAGGTATTTTGTGGGGGTAGAGATAAACTTTATAAACAAAACAACATCATGACACTCAACACTTTGCAAAAAAATGTAAGTCCTTCACCAATTTCCCCAAGGGCTTCTACTGCATAGACTCTGCTGGTTTAGGTCAGTTCATCAGTAACCTTTCGTATTTTTTTTCATTATGCTGACTTCCACTTCCATACTATTAAGTGTAAGGAACTGTATGACGACCAGTTAGATTATGCAGAAGGCATGATGGGAACACAGAAAGGTCACTGAACCCAGAGTAACCAAAGAGCCCTATGCATCTGAAGAAAGCCTAAAATAAGAAAGACCAAAGCCTAAGTGCAATGGCTCATGCCTGAAATCCCAGCACTTTGGGAGGCTGAGATGGGCAGATTACTTGAGGCCAGGAGTTCGAGGCCAGCCTGGCCAACATGGTGAAACCCTGTCTCTACTAAAAATACCAAAATTAGCCAGGTGTGGTGGCGCAAGCCTGTAATCCTAGCTGCTTGGAAGGCTGAGGCATGAGGGTGACTTGAACCCAGGAGGTGAGGCTGCAGTGAGCTGAGATCAAGCCATTGCACTCCAGCCTGGCCAGCAGAGTAAGACTGTCTTAATGAAGGAAACAAACAAAAAAGACCAAGATAACAGGAGGAATGAATGACCCTAAAGGAAAGAGATAACTGGAACAAAATAAAACTTTAGGTTCAATTAGTATCTGCAGGAAAAAAACAGAGAAGACATTATGTTTTAACCAGATATAGTATCTTTCAAACATGAAAAAGGAGCACATAAGGATCAACAGCAGTTGAATGTTTTTTTTTTTTTTTTTTTGAGACGGAGTCTCGCTCTGCCGCCCAGGCTGGAGTGCAGTGGCCGGATCTCTGCTCACTGCAAGCTCCGCCTCCCGGGTTCACGCCATTCTCCTGACTCAGCCTTCCGAGTAGCTGGGACTACAGGCGCCCGCCACCGCGCCCGGCTAGTTTTTTGTATTTTTTAGTAGAGACGGGGTTTCACCATGTTAGCCAGGATGGTCTCGATCTCCTGACCTCGTGATCCGCCCGTCTCGGCCTCCCAAAGTGCTGGGATTACAGGCTTGAGCCACCGCGCCCGGCCTAGTTGAATGTTTTAAGAAACAAAAAAAGAGTTGAAAATTAAAGTAAATCCCCCAGAAAGTCTAATTAAGTCAAAACAAAGTAAGAGAAAAACAAGAGGTCTAAGACACAACAAACAGAATAGTTCTAGAAAGAGAAAACCAGAAAATTGAGTTGAAGAAATTATCAAAGTGTTACCAGAGGATAATTTCCCTGAACTGAAGAACTTAAGTCTTCATCCTGAGAGACCTGCAATCAAGTCTCAGCAAAATATTTTAGAGACAGAGATCCAGACAGAAATTTTAGAACCCAAAAGAGACAGAGAAAATTGAAAAAGAAAATGAAAAACTTTCAGAAGAAAAAAGGCAAATACAAAGAACTGAGTTCTACATGGAGGTACACTAGCAAATATAAAGGCAGAAACAAGACATTTTCCGAAATAAAAGGGTCCAAATTTACATTTCTGGTGTCTTTTCTTATAAAATTACCTGAGAATGTACTCCATCAAAACTAAGGAGTAAATTGAGAGAAAAAAAAAAAGGGGGGGGGGGCAGGGCAAGAGCCAAGAAACAGTGGGTCCAACAAAAGAAAGTGGCAAAAGGAAGTTCCCCAAAGGACAGTTGGGAATAAAAGGCTGATGTAGAAATAGTACAGATTGCAGCAGGGAAAGGGCTCCAGGAAGTAGTTTTCCAGAAAAAAGAGACTCAAGAAAATACCTCAAATGATAGTTTACAAATAAGGAAGTCAGAAGAGAGTATCTACAGATGATAGAAGAAGATATAAAGACCAGGTATAAAAAAGCAACCAATAATGACACTGAAAATAGTAATCAATTAAGAAAGGGAGGAAGGTCTGAGACATGTGAACTAAGTAAAGAAAATGTATAAAAGTGATAATAAAGTGATAATGTATAGAAGTAAAAAATCAAGAACCAGCAGGAAAAGTGTTATATTTATAGATACAGAAGGAAAACACCGTAAGAAAAAGTTCAGAAGCATGAAATTATTCCCTACCCAAAATATATCTAGAGGCCAGGCACAGTAGCTCATGCCTGTAATCCCAGCACTTTGGGAGGCCAAGGTGGGTGGATCGCTTGAGGCCAAGAGTTCAAGACCAGCCTGGGCAACATAGCGAGACCCCCATCTCTACAAAAAATTAAAAAATTAGCCAGGTGTGATGATGTGAGCCTGTAGTCCTAACTACTCAAGAGGCTGAGACAGGAGGATCACTTGAGCCCAGGAGACTGAGGCTACAGTGAGCTGTGATTATGCCACTGGGTGACAGAGAGAGACCCCATCTCAGACAAATAGACAGAGGAAAGAAAGAGAAAAGAAACGTGTCCAGAATCAGACTATTTTTCACAAACTCCATTGCTCTCTCCCTTGCCAAGCCACCGTCTCCACTTACCTGGATTACTGTAAGAGCCTAACTAGCTTCCCCAATTCCCCCTTCTAGTCTAGTTTCAAAGAGCTGCTCGTAGGATCCTTTAAAAATCTGAATTAGATCATGTTATTATTCACTGCTTAAAATTCCCCATCATGGTCACTGTAAAAGCCAAAGAACTTAACAACGGGTTCTAAGGACCTACAGTCTGGACCTCCTTTAACTCCCTAACCTCAATCTCCTACTACTCTCCCCTGGCTCACTCCATTCACCCCCTCTTGCTTCCTTGATGAATGTTCAACACATCAGCACCATAAGCCTCAGGGCCTTTGCACCTACTGCTTCCTCTGCTGGACATTTCCATGCCTACTTCTTTCACCTCCTTCTGCTCTTCCCTCAAGGTTCCCTTTCAATAAGGCTTTCTCCTAGACCACTCTGCATGTAAAACCACAATCCTTCCCAACTTACCCTATCTCCTTTTTCTGCTTTATTTTCCCCCTCAAGACGTATTATCTTCTAATTCACCACGAGACTAAGCTCCAGAAAGACAGGAATTTTTCTTCTATTCATTGTTGGAACCCAAATGAGTGCCTGCCACAAAGCAGGCCCTCAAAAAATATGTGAATAAATTAATAGGACTTCTGCTAGAAGGGAGGAGGGCAGGGAACACTTCACTGCAGACCTTTTTAGCTATTAAACCATGGATAATACTTTCACAAAAGTCTTTTTTAAATAATACATACTTAACTGTCAAGGAAAAGAGATTAGGAAGATAGTAGATAATGTGGGATCAAAAGCAGCTTTTGGTTTAAGATAGGAGAGAGCTGAAGATTTTTTTCAAGTTGATAGGAAGGATCCAATAAAGACAGAAAGGCTAAATACACACAAGAAGAGAGAGTACATAGTATGTTTCTTAGACATTGAGAGAGGATGAGATCCAAAGCAGGAGTGACACAGGTGGCCTCAAGTGAGAGGAAGGGCAGCCCCCGATCAGAGCAGGAGGAATGTGACATAAAATGGCTGCCATTGTAGATCTGTTTTACTGGTAATGGGGAAACTGGAGGAGGTCCCATCTGAGTTCTTCTATTATCTCTTGAAGCAAGAAATCAGGTTATATGAAGAGAGTGAGTTATAAGGAAAAAGGTAAGGGGTTAAAGGCTTGAAAGTTGGAAATAATCCTTTCAGAGAATTATCCAGAGAAATTCCATAGGATTACCAAGCAGTGAAGCAAGTCCATTTGAGGGAGGTGCTCAAATACTCACAGTGCTAATCAGTCCTGCTCAGTATCTGCTCAGGGGCAGGGGCACAGAAGGATGAGCTACATCCAGTAATTATATGGCTTTATCCAGGAGTGGGGTTCTGCCACAGGGTGTGACATGAAGACTGACAGGTCTGGGATTTTAGAGCACCAGTAAAAGTAAAAATGAAATACAAGCCATGGAATTAAGCTACATAAAAGGGAAGATGGGGTGGGAGATGAGACAAGGTAATGTTCTAGGGAGCAGTTGCAGTTGTGTGTGGCTGAGGAAGAGATGAGCTGATCACGAACCAGCAGGCCAGGGTATTCGATGATTACTCATGTGACTGTTAACACCATTCACATAAATGGCTGGGCCAAACAAAACAGGAGGAAAAGTTGGGCTAGGATGGCTATCAAACAACGTTACAAACTGGTAACTTTGAAAAACTGATGTACTAAAAATCAGACACAGATATAACTTTAAAATAATAAACCATTTCCCATCCCCGACACAAACACTACATTGGACGCAAAAGATCCAAGTCCTCAGAGGAACTATTTCATACAATATAGATTTTCTGTATTAATTAAAATATTTAGTTTCAATGCAGAATAAATGTTACATCTCAAGAAACTTAGTGTACTTATTAAAGGCAGAAAAATCAAATCTACTGCCCATTAGTAAGCCCCTGTGTCTTTCTATAGTTAGAATAGTCTCACAAGTAATTATAAAATGCACTTGTTCAGTTGTCTGTTTAACAGAAGGAAATAAAAGGTAATACACATTCTTTCACATGCTGTGTTTTTTTTTGAGACGGAGTCTTGCTCTGTCGCCCAGGCTGGAGTACAGTGGTGCAATCTTGGCTCACTGCATCGTCCGCCTCCTGCGTTCACGCCATTCTCCTCCCTCAGCCTCCCGAGTAGCTGGGACTACAGGCACCCGCCACCTTGCCGGCTAATTTTTTGTATTTTTAGTAGAGACGGTTTTTCACCGTGTTAGCCAGGATGGTCTCGATCTTCTGACCTCATGATCCACCCACCTCAGCCTCCCAAAGTGCTGGGATTACAGGTGTGAGCCACCGCACCCGGCCCAAAAGGTAATACACATTCTAAGAATGATGTCTCTAAATGTAATCACAAACTTGGCACTTTTTTTTTTTTTGAGACAGTTTTGCTCTTGTTGCCCAGGCTGGAGTGCAGTGGCGAGAACTCGGCTCACTGCAACCTCTGCTTCCCAGGTTCAAGCGATTCTTCTGCCTCAGCCTCCCGAGTAGCTGGAATTACAGGCGCATGCCACCACACCCAGCTAATTTTGTACATTTAGTAGAGACGGGGTTTCACCACGTTGGCCAGGCCGGTCTCAGACTCCTGACCTCAGGTGATCTGTCCGCCTCGGCTTCCCAAAGTGCTGGGATTACAGGTATGAGTCACCGTGCCTGCCCCACAATTTGGTACTAATTTCTATAATTAAAATCTCTGACCTTACTCTAAGAAAACATACTCACGTTTTAGAAACTTCTTAAGGTCTTCAATGTACCCTGCATAAGAAGTTGGATCAGACCTACTGAATGTATATTCCAATGCAGTCACTGGTTTTGGAAAAACCATAAGTCCTATAAAGAGATAAAAGGGAGAGATTATCAAATTTCCTTCTCTTCTTTTCCTTACTTTTATCTCTAAAAAGCAGATCTCAGCAAATTACATGGAAAATTGTGTTGACAGTATGCTGAAACCATCAAGAACTTCCCAATTCTAATTATGAAGGCACAGACATCTAAAATTAAAAAGAATTCAAACCTTCAAAACTATCTCAGACATTACCGATTAGAAACCATCCCTAAATTTGATTATCTACAGTTAATTATAATCTTCCTTTTTAAAAGATGCAATTTTACTTTGAACTTTCTATATTCATTTTTAAAAAATCAAATAACATTTTTAGGTTTTGTCAATGTGCCATTAATACAAAGAAAATAATTTTAGCAAATCAAAACCTAAGTACTTTTGTCATTTAAATTACAACTGTATGAAAACATTCATAAGACAGCTAACTCCTTTTCAGTGAACATCGTCTATGCATTTTAAACTTTATGGCAAATATTCTTCCTTCAATAGCAGATATTGCTCTGTAATCAAAATGTGGTTTTCACATACTGAATTTGGAGTATAACCACCAACAATTCCTATCAGAAGTCGACGCCCATGTAATACAGACCACGTTGCTTAAGCTTACTAATGAAGAAAAGGCAAGTAGATTTATTGGTAAGAAACAATCAGGCTTCCAACTTTAATATAAGCTTTCCTTGTTTAAAAAGCATTAGACCAGCTGGGTGCAGTGGCTCACGCCTATAATCCCAGCACTTTGGGAGGCCGAGGCGGGCAGATCACTTGAGGTCAGGAGGTTGAGACCAGCCTGGACAACATAGTGAAACCCCGTCTCTACTAAAAATACAAAAATTAGGCGGGTGTGGTGGTGCATGCCTGTAGTCCCAGTTACTTGGGAGGCTGAGGCAGAAGAATGGCTTGAACCCGGGAGGCAGAGGTTCCAGTGAGCTGAGATCGTGCCATTGCACTCCAGCCTGGGTGACAGAGCGAGAGTCCATCTCAAAAAAACAAAACAAACAAAAAAAACGAAAAAACAAAACAAAAAGCATTAGATCTAGATTATTAATTCAACCTTGCACATAGGCTTTAAAACAATCCTAAAATTTTCTCTAGTCTTCAAACATTCCCATACTTAATATATCACACATGTACATATAATACATATTATATGTATATAATATACAATACATACATATTATATATGTATTACATGTACACATGTGCTATATTAAATATGGAAATGTTTAATATATCCCATATGTAATATATACATATGTACATGTGTATGCATGTATATATATTTAAACTAACGATACTTTAAGTACTAAAATAATCGACAAATAAGTTTAAGAAACTCAGTTTAAAACTGTACTTAAAAATATTTAACACATATACTTACATATTTCATACAATTATAAACAGAGTTCAGTGGTTTTGAAATAGATGAGACTATGTTCAATGGTAAGTCACATCACTTAAATAGCAAGTAAAGAATAATCTTAGAATTAGTCTAAGGTAGAAAAAAAACAGGACTACAATGAGAGATGAGGGAAAAGTAGCATCGGAGCTAATCTCTGACCCTTGCTCCAATACACTAAGAGTTTTAAAAGAGTTATTCAGGATATTTAGACTAAGATTAGGTGTAAACAAAAGAAATCATTAGAAAAAATTGTTCTTCTAGGAAAAAAAACAGTTAAGGAAATTAGTTCAGTTTGGCTGGTGATATAGCTCAGAAGTCTATACAGTGAGCAAGGATCTAGATAAGGGTGCTTCCATCTCGGCATTATTGGCATTTTGGGCTAATTATCTGTTGTGGGGGTTGTCCTATGCACTGTAGGATGTTTAGCAACATCCCTGGCCTCTACTCACAGTACCCTCTCCAGCTGTAACAACCAAAAATATTTCCAGATGCTGCCATATGACCCAGTGGTTGAAAACCGCTGCTCTAGAGAGAAACCTGCTAGACTCCCACCTTCCTGGCCTGATTCCCCACTCTCCTGCCCTCTAAATCCCGCTCCTCCAGGACTGAACCTTCTTCTCTAGGTAGAACCTTCCTTTCTCTGTCATCTCTAGCAGTTAGTTTACAGTTTTTGGAATTACAGACACTGAAGTTCTGCACATTACTATTTCTTACTTTTCTAAGAATTACCAGCATCTGAGGACAAGGGTCATGTCCAATCACCAAGGGAGAGCTGGCATTCAAAGACTGTTTAGGCCGGGTGTGGTGGCTCACCCCTGTAATCCCAGCACTTTGGGAGGCCGAGGTGGGTGGATCACCTGAGGTCAGGAGTTCGAGACCAGCCTGGCCAACATGGTGAAACCCCTTCTCTACTAAAAACACAAAATTAGCCGGGTGTGGTGGTGCATGCCTGTAATCCCAGCTACCTGGGAGGCTGAGGCAGGACAATCGCTTGAACCCAGGAGGCGGAGGTTGCAGTGAGCCGAGATCATACCATCGCACTCCAGCCTGGACAACAAGAGCAAAACTCTGTCTCAAAAAAAAAAAAAAAAAAAGTCATAACTGCAAGATAATTACCTGGACTAGGAATCTGGTCACGGTATTTCGGAACCTCATCATTGAGAGTCTGAAGCATAACCCACATCGTGAATGAGAAGAGTGCAGCCAGGAACCCATAAAAAACTAGGTAGAAGAGTAAGATCAAACCTGTAAAAGAAAATAAAATGTATGAAATGTGCACGCATGTGTGTGTGTATACATGTTTGGCCAGGTTAAAGAACAAACCAACTATTCTTGCAAGGGTATGATCCCAAGCTTTGCCATGCACATAGCCAAATATCCTCATATTCAGGACACATAAATTTGCCCAAGCAAGGGGTATTTCAGCAGGCAGCACCCACCCATCCCATGATCCCTCCTTTCCTCTGGTATTTCCAAGTTAAAGCAGCTTCCACCATTCATACTCTGGTTCAAAATCAAAGTTTTAAAATTCCAGCACATAAGGGAATGTTTCCCAAAATGAAGTTGATGCCCTCTAAAAAGATAAAAGATGGTTTTAGGTAAACAAAACCCCCAATATTTACATGTTCCTTTAAGTGGCGAATATAAAAGAATTAGTACATGAAACCCATATTTCACAGACAGTAATTATTTGCTTAAATTTAAGTTTTAAAAAGTGAGTTGATGGCTCACACCTGTAATCCCAGCACTTCGAGAGGCTGAGATGGGAGGATCGCCTGAGCCCAGGAGTTGGGACCAGGCCAGGCAACACTTTGTCTTTACAAAAAATTAAGTGCTCACTTCGGCAGCACATAT
The DNA here is from genome assembly GCF_003255815.1 of Theropithecus gelada. Taxonomy (NCBI): domain Eukaryota; kingdom Metazoa; phylum Chordata; class Mammalia; order Primates; family Cercopithecidae; genus Theropithecus; species Theropithecus gelada. The sequence continues at coordinate 150,386,388 of NC_037669.1, forward strand.
ACTAACAGCGGAACGATACAGAGAAGATTAGCACGGCCCTCGTGCCAGGATGACATGCAAATTTGTGAGTCGTTCCATATTTAAAAATTTTACATATATATATTTTTAAAACTGAGTTCATTGAAAGAATATCAGGAAATACGCAGAGAAGGCAAACTCATGAAGATAGCATTCAATGAATAAAGTTTAGGACACACTGGTCAAATGGAAGGGCTCGTGCAGAAGTGAAAAAAGAACAAGGCCAGAAACAAGCCCTCTGATCAACGGAATTTCACAGCTCTACTGCCAAGCACAATGCAAGATTTGGGAGACACACGTTTCAACATTAAGGGCTTAATCTTTTTCCTTTCACAATTTGGGAACACTAAGATAGATCTATCCTGAACCAGTGACTTATTCTGGGAACACTTAAAATCAATTATTTTTCTAAAATGTCCAAAGTTCTAACACCAGAAGTGGCTGCCGACAAGTATATTAGAATACATTGGTAAAGTCACTTGTATTTCAATGTTTAAAAACTGATCAAAGATTTCTGTAATAATACATTTCTGAATATATTCTTTCCCGCCCCCCGGGGAGTGGTTCCACAACTTTCTTCTGATTCTCAAAACACCCCATGACCCCAAAACAGATTGTACTGAAAGCCAGGTAACTTTTATTTCTCAACTGCATGGCAGGAATCTCCCCCAACCCCAAGCAATTTCATTTTATAATTTAGACGAGCATTCTACCCCTCCCCCACAATTACCAGGTGGCCAAAATAAGGATCGAGAGGACAGAAGAGAGGAGAACAGGATGTCACCTTCAGACAGCATCACTTCCCTACCACATACTGCGATCCTGTTGCAGAAAAAGAAAAGGAAGACCAATCTCAAAGAAGTAATCAGTTTGCTATAGAGAGAAATGAAACACACAGAAAGCCCACAGGCCAGTTTAATAAGATACTGATCTTATTAAAATAAGATCTTATTAAAGATCTTATAAGATCTTTGAGATCCAGGTATTTGCAGGAATGAAGGGATAAAATCCTCTACACCAGGGATGACAGAAACATAAATGTAATGAGTGTGGCTGTATTCCAATAAAGTTTTGCTTACAAAAATAGGCAGATTGGGGCCACAGTAGTTTGTTGACCCATGCAGTTGACACTAAAGTGGAGATGTCTGAAACAAAAGTGCTAAGAGTTTATTTAGCAGTGTTTTTAAGTCATCTTAAAATATTCTTATCACAATACTGTTTTGAACATTTTGATTTTAAATTTCTAGGAAAATAATGTAAATTATATTTACAAAATAGTTACAAAGCAAATAAATATATAGCAGATATGAACAAACTGTCTCCAAATCTGCTTTCTAAAGAACAATTACACAATGAAAATAATGAGTATAAAGAATTACGTTCATACAATATGTACACAAATTAATAGCTATGTCCCAAATCTAATGCCATATACTAGTGGCCATTAGAAACAAGTAAAAAAGTTATTTCCAGCACTAAAGTGAATTTTCCTTACTTGAACAAGATCCTTCTGCCAAGAACCAAACCTAATTTTTAAAAACTTAAACTAGTTAGTCTCACATATAAATATGATACTTTATCAACTACCTCTTCCCCCACTAAGAGAAAAAATACCAGAAAATAAAAACAGAAGTTGTAAATTGCTACTCTTACCCAGGTGTAAAATGTCAGTTAAGTTAGTTACTCAGATGTAGTTTGCTGATGGGGATCTAAAGGGTGGCGTCCTGACTTAGTCATGGATAGTGTTCATGGAACCTGTTTAATGTGCCATGCCCGCCTCAGTGCTACTTGATGTAAGCAGAAAACAGCAAACACAGCCTAAATAGTGCCTATCATATTACTAACGTTCCCTAGTTAGTTTAAAATCTTTCAAGAAATTTCCTTAAGTCATTATCCAACTAAAGAAACTAACATGGGCCAGGCACAGTGGCTCACTCCTGTAATCCCAGCACTTTGGGGGGCCAAGGCGGGCAGATCAGTTGAGTTCAGGAGTTCAAGACCAGCCTGGACAACATGGTGAAACCCCGTCTCTACTAAAAATACAAAAAATTAGCTGGACATGGTGGTGCATGCCTATAGTCCCAGCTACTTTGGAGGCTGAGGCGGGATGATCACTTGAGCCCGGAAGGCAGAGGCTGCAGTGCACTAAAAATTATGCCACTGCACTCCAGCCTGGGCAACAGAATGAGACTCCATCTCAAAAACCAAACTAAAAACAAACAAACAAACTAACATGGACTTAAATGATGAAGAAACATCAGTATTTTATTTCTTTGAGATGGAGTTTCACTCTTGTTGCCCAGGATGGAGTGCAGTGGTACAATCTTGGCTCACTGTGACCTCTGCCTCCCAGTTCAAGTGATTCTCCTGCTTCAGCCTCCCAAGTAGCTGGGATTTACAGGCGCCTGCCACCGCTCCTGGCTAATTTTTGTATTTTTAGAAGAGACGGGGTTTCACCATGTTGGCCATGGCCAGGCTGGTCTCAAACTCCTGACCTCAAGTGATCCACCCAGCTTGTCCTCCCAAAGTTTTAAAAGTTCTTTATATATAGATGCAAGCCCCTTATCAAATATATAATGTGCAATTATTTTCTCCCATTCCACGAGTTATCCTTTTACTTTTGTAATAATGTTATCTAAGCAAAAAAGTTATTAATTTTGATGAAGTACCACTTATCTATTTTTTCTTTGGTTGCTTGTGCTTTTAGTGGCATATCTAAAATAACACTGACTAATCCAAGGTCATAAAGACTTGCGTCTATGTTTACTTCTAAGAATTTCATAAATTAGCTCTCAAGTTTGGGTCTTTTATCCATTTTGAGTTAATTTTTGTATACAGTTTAAGGTAGGGATCCACCTTCATTGTTCTGCATAGAAATATCCAGTTGTCCCAGTACTGTTTAAAAAACCATTTATTGGCCAGGCACAGTGGCTCATGCCTATAATCCCAGCACTTTGAGAGGCCAAAGCAAGCAGATCACCTGAGGTCAGGAGTTCAAGACCAGACTGGCCAACATGGTGAAAACTGGTCTCTACTAAAAATATGAAAATTAGCTGGGCGTGGTGGCATGCACCTGTAATCCTAGCTACTCGGGAAGCTGAGGTGGGAGAATCGCTTGAGTCCGGGAAGGCAGAGATTGCAGTGAGCCAAGATTGTGCCATTGCACTCCAGTCTGGGTGACAGAGTGAGACTCTGTCTCAAAACAAAAAACAAAAACCGAAACCCAATGAACATGTACTGTTTTAATAAAATGTATGCAGATATATGTATGTATACACACATTCTCACATTTTATATAATTAAAATTATTGTAATATAAAAAGATTAAACAAGATTAAATAACCTAAGATTAACCTACCAGTAAAAGAAACAGACCAGTATCTCTCCATGTGGTACCTTACCTGGCCTGTTGCTCCATGTGGTACCTTACCTGGCCTGCTCTCCCAGGGAGTCTCAAGCTCTATTGTCTTTTCTAATTAAAACTCCCATTCTCTAAATAAAAATGTCTCATTCAAATAGTCTGTGTTATTCAGGGTGATAGACACTCACATGTGAATAATATCTGCTGCTTCTCTATAAGAGTTCAATTATTACAAATGACAGACATGTAAACAATGAATTACAGATACTGGATGCTAGGAAAAAAACAGAAAAAGAATCCTCTCTAGCAGGGAGAGGAAGAAAAGGGACATCAGAGAAGGCCACCCAGAAATAAGGTAGTTGGTTCACCAAAGATGGAGAGGAGGGAGCTCTGGGTCAAAGACTAGGTTATGAGATGGAGTACCAGAGCAGGAGCAGTCAGATGAGCACAGCTTTGCTTCTCTCAGTATGCATGAGTCCCTGGTGCCAAGCAACTAGCAACAGTAGCAGCAGCATCTGCTTGAAGTAGGAACAGGGAGCTTGGGTGCTTGGGCTGAAAAAGTGGGCAATGTTCTGAAAGGGTTGGTGAAAGGTTAAAGGAGCAGACAGCCTCCACACCCAGGCTGCTCTTGGCTCTACAGGCTACCTCCATCCCCGAATGTTGTAACAGGAAAGTCTAAACACAAGAAGAGGAGCACAAAACCAGTTATTATCACACATTCAAGATACAACTAATCCATAAAGAAAAGTACGAAACTCAACGAAGACGGCAATACCTGAAAACACTGGGCCGTATCAGCAAATAGAACAAAGAAAAATAAGCATAATTAAAACTGTAGAAGGTGAAGGATAATTTTCAAAAATCAGGTATCATATTCTGATTATTGAAATAAAAAACTTAGTAGAGAAGCTTAACTGAAGAAGAATCAAACAACAGAAGAACCCAGTTACTAAAATGAAAAAGCAAACCAAAGACTGGGAAAAAATATTTGCAAAACATAAAATAAATGCCTCACTCATATCTAGAATATACAAAGAACTTTTACAACAAAACATATTATTTTATTTTAGAGACAGGGTCTCGTTCTGCTGCCCAAGCTGGAGTGCAGTGGCACAATCACAGCTCACTGCAGCCTCAAACTCCTGGGCTCAAGCAACCCTCCTGCCCCAGCCTCCCCAGTAGCTAGGACTATAGGCACATACCACCATGCCCAGCTAATTAAAAACAAACTCTTCTTCTGTAGAGAAGGGGGGGTCTTTAAAAAAAATTTTTTTTTTTGTAATTTTACTAGAGATGGGGTTTCACCATACTGGCCAGGCTGTTCTTGAACTCCTGACTTCAAGTGATCCTCCTGCCTCGGCCTCCCAAACTGCTGGGATTACAGGCATGAACCATCATGCCCAGCCAAGAAGGGGATCTTGCTCTGTTGTCCAGTCTGCTCTCAAACTCCTGGGCTTAAGTGATCCTCCCGCCCTGGCCTCCCAAAGTGCTGGGGTTACAGGTGTGAGCCAATGCGCCCAGTCCAAGACACATTTTTTGAAACAGGTAAAAGATCTGAACAGAAACTTCCCCAAGATACAAAGATTGCAAAAATAAGCCCATAAAAAGGGTGTTCCAAATCATTAGTCACCAGGAAAGGGCAAATCAAAGCTATAATGAGCAACCACTACATACCCACCAGAATGCTAGAAATTTTAAAGACTGACCATACCATGTAATGACCCAGAAGTGGAGCAACTGAAACTCTCACGTCCTGCTGGTGGGAATGTTTTTTTGTTTGTTTGTTTGTTTTTTAAAGAAAAGAAAAGTTTCACAATCTTTTGAAAAGTTAGCAACAAGCACACCTACCAAAAGATCCAGCCAATCTACTCCTAGATATCTACCCAAGAAAAATAAAAGCACATGTTCACACAGCAGGGAAATGCGAATGTTCAGACACTTTATTTGTAATCACTGAAAACTGCAAACAACCCAAATATCCACCAATAGATGAATTAATAAATTTGGCTATATCCATACAATGCAATACTATTCAGCAATAAGAACTACGGATACACATGGAAACATAGATGGATCTCAAAATAATTATGCTAAAGAAAAAAGAGGCGGGGCACAGTGGCTCATGCCTGTAATCCCAGTACTTTGAGAGGCTGAGGCAGGTGGATCACCTGAGATCAGGAGTTCAAGACCAGCCTGGCCAACATGGTGAAACCCGGTCTCTACTAAAAATACAAAAAGTTAGCCAGGTGTGGTAGCAGGCACCTGTAATCCTAGCTACTTGGGAGGCTAAGGCAGGAGAATTGCTTGAACGCAGGAGGTGGAGGTTGCAGCGAGCTGAGATCGTGCCACTGCACTCCAGCCTGGGCGACGGTGTGAGACTCCATCTTTTTTTTTTTTTTTTTTTTTTTTTTTTTTTGGG